>NC_090647.1:200343724-200481224 GCF_040937935.1 Hyperolius riggenbachi | reverse complement strand
ACGGAATACCTTTGGGTGTCTTCTTTCTAGAATGCGGTCATTTGTGGGGTTCTTATACTGCCCTGGCATTTTAGGGGCCCTAAACCGTGAGGAGTAGTCTTGAAACCAAATGTCGCAAAATTGCCTGTGAAATCCTAAAGGTACTCATTAGACTTTGGGCCCCTTAGCGCACTTGTGGGGTTCCTCTACTGCACTGGCATTTTAGGGGCCCTAAACCATGAGGAGTAGTTTAGAAAACGCATGCCTCAAAATGACCTGTGAATAGGACGTTGGGCCCCTTAGCGCACCTAGGCTGCAAAAAAGTGTCACACATGTGGTATCGCCGTACTCGGGAGAAGTAGTATAATGTGTTTTGGGGTGTATTTTTACACATACCCATGCTGGGACAATTGTGTGTAAAAAAAAATCAAACAATTGTCATTTACAGAGATATTTCTCCCACCCAGCATGGGTATGTGTAAAAATACACCACAAAACACATTATACTACTTCTCCTGAGTACGGCGGTACCACATGTGTGGCATTTTTTTACACCCCAAGTGCGCTAAGGGGCCCAAAGTCCAATGAGTACCTTTAGAATTTCACAGGTCATTTTGCGACATTAGGTTTCAAGACTACTCCTCACGGTTTAGGGCCCCTAAAATGCCAGGGCAGTATAGGAACCCCACAAATGACCCCATTCTAGAAAGAAGACACCCAAAGGTATTCCGTTAGGAGTATGGTGAGTTCATAGAAGATTTTATTTTTTGTCACAAGTTAGTGAAAAATGACACTTTGTGAAAAAAAACAATAAAAATCAATTTCCGCTAACTTTTGACAAAAGATAAAATCTTCTATGAACTCGTCATACACCTAACAGAATACCTTGGGGTGTGTTTTTTATAAAATGGGGTCACTTGTGGGGTTCCTATACTGCCCTGGCATTTTACGGGCCCAAAACCGTGAGTAGTCTGGAAACCAAATGTCTCAACATGACTGTTCAGGGGTATAAGCATCTGCAAATTTTGATCACAGGTGGTCAATGAGGGGGCGAATTTTGTGGAACCGGTCATAAGCAGGGTGGCCTTTTAGATGACAGGTTGTATTGGGCCTGATCTGATGGATAGGAGTGCTAGGGGGGTGACAGGAGGTGATTGATGGTTGTCTCGGGGTGGTTAGAGGGGAAAATAGATGCAATCAATGCACTGGGGAGGTGATCGGAAGGGGGTCTGAGGGGGATCTGAGGGCTTGGCCGAGTGATCAGGAGCCCGCACGGGGAAAATTAGGGCCTGATCTGATGGGTAGGTGTGCTAGGGGGTGACAGGAGGTGATTGATGGGTGTCTCAAGGTGTGTTTAGAGGGGGGAATAGATGCAACGCTGTGGGCGATCAGGGCAGGGGGGGGGGGGATCAGTGTGATTGGGTGCAGACTAGGGTGGCTGCAGCCTGCCCTGGTGGTCCCTCGGACACTGGGACCACCAGGGCAGGAGGCAGCCTGTATAATACACTTTGTATACATTACAAAGTGTGTTATACACTTTGTATGCGGCGATCCGAGTGCTAGTAACCCGCCGGCGCTTCCGAACGGCCGGCGGGTTACATCGCAAGGGGGCGGAGCCAGTCCCCGGCGGAGGATCGCGTCGCGAATGAGGCGACCGCTCCGCCCATGCCCGTACAAGGACCGCCGCCAATTGTACATGCGGCGGTCCTTGCGGGATCCACTTCCCGGGCCGCCATTTGTACATGCGGCGGTCGGGAAGTGGTTAAGTAGGCATCATTTAGTAATTAAGTAATATGTGAGCGTATCAGTGATTTTACTAATATTCACACAAGAATGCAAACAAAAAACAGTTATATTTGCATCATATTCGGTATGATGTTTGTTAGCTAATTTCTTAGATTCAGCTCCAGAGCTGTTCCAGAAAATATTTCTCTAAATCCAGAGCAAGTTTAAAAATGCTCTTCTATGCTGCCATAACATTCCCAGAAAACTAAATCCGTTTTTTGTTGTTGTTTGTTTTAACTACTTAATGCCACCCCATTAGCGTTGAAAAGCAGCCGAGCGCATGCATATACAAGTGCGCCCCCAGCCCCCCCCCCCAAAAAAACAGGACAGCATGACAATAGGCTCCAGCTCCAAATGGACAAAGGTGGGCTGTGAGGGATGGCCAAGTTATTAGATCATGTTGAACTTAGGTTGTGGGAGGTGTAATATAGTTTCAAATAAATCCTTCATGTATCCAAGGCCTGAATTTATGTAAAGATTTGAATTTTAGTTGGCCAATTTTGAGGAGGACTCTCCATTTTATGGGTAGCCAGTGAAGTGCGTGAAGAATTTGTGTTATGTGGCAATGGTGGAGTTGGTCTGTGAACAACTTTGAGGCAGTGTTCTGTACTAATTGCAAGTGGTGCAGGGCTTTAGTTGGAAGGCCTGTGTAGAGTGCATTGCAAAAGTTCAGCCATGATTTGATGACGTCATGAACTTAGGGTTGGGAGATCAGCTGGAGGTATGAGGTGCTTAATTTTTGTGATTTTCCTCAAGTGCAAAATAGGAATATTTGAAAACAGCTGAGATTTAATTCCCATGAGACTGTTGTCTAACCAAGAAGAGACTATGAGACCAAGCACTAGAAGGTGTTTTACATGCTTATGTGCCAGGACCAAGAGATGCCTTGGGGAATACCCACTGAGAGGGCAGTGGGAGCTAATTGCTGCTGAAGAGTATCTTGATGAAATGGTTGGAAAAGTAAGAATAGAACCAAGATACAGAATCACAGTGCAAAAGTAGTTAAGTGTCAAAAAGCTGAAATCCTAGAAAGTAGAGTAAGAGAAAGTTGCCTTGCTCCATCCAGAAAGTCATTGCTCTTTTTTTTTTTACAGTTGTTTTAAATGGATTTCTATTAATGCATAGATAACTATATAAACATGAGCTTTTACGATATTTCAGCTCCAGCTTTAGTTCAGCTTCATTTTAAAGCAGCACTGTAGTGTCTCTATAGTAGAATGCAGTAACCTACTCAGGGTACCCACTTTTACATCTCCTGGTTCCAGCATCAGAAACACTTGCTACATCTATTTATTGCTGTATATTTAATGTAGCTCTGCTCTCACAGTGATGCTTAGCCTAGGCTGATAAGCTTTGTGGAAATTCTTACCCCCTTCCACCCGAGAGCATTCTGGGAGGAGACCAGATCTATTTTGTAGTGGTTTCCGAACTCTCACTAAACAAACATTCCTCAGAGATCACCCGACAGGACTAAAAATGTCGCTACCTGTGATCATCTCAGAATGTAAATTAGAGCGAGGAAAAATTTTATAATGAAAGAACACTAAATAATTTATAAAAGAATATTGTAAAATATTTTTAGTAATTTCTTTACTTTATCTCTCAGTTGGTGACTCATGGCAGCAATCGGACTGAAGCCTTGAAGAGAATGGAAGATGCACTAGACAATTACGTTATACGAGGTAAACTGTTTGTTCTTTGTGATCATGGAATACGTAAAATACTAACTAATTTGGAACTGAAATGCCGATCTTTCATGTTATTAAAGAGAACCCGAGGTGGCATTGTATTACGTAAGTGGGGCACAGAGGCTGGTTGGTCACACTAACACCAGCCTCTGTTGCCCCATCGTGTGTCTCAAAGACCCCCCTGCTCGCCGCTATACTCCCCGCAGTGCTGGCGACACGCAGCGCGTCGCCAGCACAATGTTTACTCTAGCGCTGTCTGTCAGCGCCGCTCCCACGCCTCCTCCGCATCGCCGCTACCCACCCTCGTCCCTTCCCTCCAATCAGGGGGAGGGAAGGGACGAGGGCGGGTAGCGGCGATGCGGAGGAGGCGGCAGAGCGGCGCTGACAGACAGCACTAGAGTAAACATTGTGCTGGCGACACGCTGCGTGTCGCCAGCACTGCGGGGGTATAGCGGCGAGCAGGGGGGTCTTTGAGACACACGATGGGGCAACAGAGGCTGGTGTTAGTGTGACCAACCAGCCTCTGTGCCCCACTTACGTAATACAATGCCACCTCGGGTTCTCTTTAACAAAATAAAGTAATTCTCAACTGAAATAACTTTTAAAACTATCAGTGTTACTAATGAAAATAGGCACTTCAACCTTTAAAGAGGCACTATTAGCAATAACATGCCCCCCAAAGAAAATACATATGTAAGTAGATAAATACTTCCTCTACTTACATAACAGATGTATTGCACTGTCCTCGGTTTCCATCCATATAATTTTAGATTATAAATAAAGGGACATTCTCTTCATGGCAGGGGCCATCTTGCTTCCTCCGGGTATATTCTTCCCCCCCTCCCGCACTCCCCTCCTCCCCCCCCCGCACTTATCCTCAGCACAGCGGGGAGGAAAAGCTGCAGACAGCAAAGACTCATCTAACAATAGATCCAAGCACTGCAGTTCCTCCCTATACTCTCTGCACTACCACTGGCGGCAGTGCAGAGAGTATGGGGAGAACTGCAGCGCCTGGGAACATTATTCCTGGAGTCTGTGCGCTGCCTTTATCCTTCCCCAAAGTTCTGTGCGGGGAAGAAGGATAATGCGGCGGGCGGCAGAAGGGCAGAGGGGGGGCGCGGACATCACACTGGAGGAGGGGGACAGAGGACAGTGACAGGAGATAGCCTCTGGCCCCCCTCCGTGCGCTTTTACAGCGGCTACAACCGCCGCAGACAAGGGGAGAGCAGGCGGCCAATCACAGAGCAGAGAGGTGATTGACAGAGGCTTTAGCCAATCAGCCTGCCTGTCATTTCTGTTCTGCGGCTTTCTGTTCTGCGGCTTTGCAGGCATGGGGAGAGAAAAACCTCTTAGGGAAAAAAGTAAGAATGATTTTAACTAGTTGCATTGCCTTTTTAGCATCCTTTTTGTCTATGTAATAGACTAATATAGAAAATTGATTTCACATATAATGCCTAACAGTTACTCTTTAAGGACTTTGTTTCACAAGTTCTCCAGTCACAGCTTGTAACACCTCTCCAACCAGATAGCATTTGAAGAACATACTCAAACTATCTGAAAGGTTACCGTAATTCAGACTCCTAGACCAGATGTGGCAAGATCACATGCAGAATTCAGATGTGGCAAATCATCGTCTTGTACATTTTTAGTACAGAAAGTTATTATGGCTGCACTATCAGCAGAACAAATAATCACTGGTTGCAGCATAAACGGAAAAGTAAGCCGATGGAATATAGTGAAAAAGTGGTTATGTGTGAAGAATGCTCTATAAAAGAGAAATGTGGCAAACAAATGGAACAACAAACAAGCAAAGTACATTTCCAAGCCCAGTGAACGATACAATCCTCACTGTCTAACTAAAGAATCAATACATACTTTGCTTATGTTTTGTACCATTACAGTTCTTTTCAATAAAAACCTTTGGTCAATGAAAATAAATATATATATATATATATATATATATATATATATATATATATATATATATATATATATATATACAAACATACAATATGTATAATACCAGGCAGAAAAGCAAGACTGGACAAAGGCAGAATCAAGGTGTGGACAAACTGGTTCTAAAGGCAGAGGACCAGGACACAGTGCTGAGCAGCAAGGTCAAGCTAAACTGACGTTCTAGTAGTTTCTGAGGTGGGGGAAGTCCTTACATGCAAACTGCACCATGTGATGATATACTTAAAGGGGACCTGAGCACAGAACTTCCTCTCTGTTCTAAAAGATAAATAACTGCATAATGACATTTAAAGAAAAAAAAATCTTTGCATTTCTGTGTTACAGCTGATACAAACCCTGCAATAAATCTGCAATGTGTCTACTTCCTACTTTCATGGAAGCAGACATAGGGTTAGCATCCTGTGTTTGAAAATTAGCTGCTCTGCTGAGGCAGCAGAGATTCCTCAGCTGACACGGCTGAGAGATCAAATTACAGTTGTGATGGCATTGATTAGGCGTTTTCATAACATGAAGTTTTCTCTAACAAACACCTTTGATTTATTTGGCTAGGAGCACAGTAGGCAGTGCAGAAAACCCTGTTTCCTGCATTGTGCGTTTTAGAATTTTTCTGTGTTTTTGTGTTTGCATTTTTGGTGTATTTGCGGTTTGTGTTTTTTCAGCAGTTTCCCTTTTTCAGTGGAGTAAAAGATTACGTGCATTTTACACACGTTCTTGAAAAATGCGCAGCAATTTGTGCGATTTGAAGAACACACATTGCAATATATATATATATATATATATATATATATATATATATATATATATATATATATATATATATATATATATATATATACACTTTTTCATGCAGCCTATAGACCTTCATTATGGGCAAAAAATGCTAGCATTTTACACAATACCAGCGATTCTGCCTAATGTGCTCCAGCCTACATGGTGTGTCTGATAGCACTCTTCTTATACTGTGTATAGTTGTATTTGTACTTTCTTAGTAAAACGGCGCACATAACTGGATGTGATATTTATTCCACCTGTTTCTCCAAGCCAGTGGTAGAGTATTTGTTTATTTCAAAGGATGGGGTTCTTGTTGCGTATTTTACTTGATAACATGATCTATTTATATTGGGCTTTGTGTTTTTGGCAAAGATGTGGTAGGTCAGAGAGTAGAAACACTTTGATGTTTGCTTCAGTGAAAACGGTTGCAGAGATTGTGAGCAAGACTTCAGTTTTCATCTCTTTGTATCATGAACAAAATGGCTATAAATGCCCTAAATTTGGACTAAGGCCAGCCATACACTACTCGATGTGGCCAAAAGATAGATCCCTCTCAGATTATAATCTAACCAGAGACAAATCTATCTGATTGAATCTTTCCACAGACTGTGCATAGATTTTTAATAGACTGCAGCATATCTATTAAAAATCCATTGAACCACAGAGCAGCAATGTTCAATGCAGCACAACGCTATGGGCTGTCTTGCTGCCACCACTCCTGACCACCCGCCAATGGATATCTTCTATCTGTTATGATCGGCCCGTTCGATTGATTTCAGCCGAAAATTGATCTAATGATCAAACAAGCCGTCATGTTGGGGCATCAGTTTCTAGCAGATTTCAGTGAATGACCGAATTGGACAGGAAACTGGAAGAAACAACTAGTTTATTGCCCACTTAATAGTGTTGTACACAGTGAATCACAAAATTAAGTCGCAAAAACAAAGCATTTTTTTTTTTTTTGCGATGAGATTTTTTTTGGGGGGGGGGGGGGGGGGGGGGGGAATTGCATTAAAGAGGACCTGAACCCTTAAACAGCACACAATCGAAAATATTTATTCCACATATAGTTGCTGTAGAAATCCACTGCACTGTGCTTTGTGTTGTTTAGCTACATCAGAGTGTCCAATTATCTCTTAGCAGCAGCTGTGTATGAGAGCTGTGGCTGTCTTCCTCTACAGAAAAGACTGAAGCCTTTCTGTGCTCCCTGGAAAGTTAATCCAACTTAAAACTTCAGATTTATTTTAGGATTTCCATAAATTGTAATAAAGAAATTGTGACTAGCGGGTTGTAGTTTAGGGCAACTTGCGGGGTGGGATAAGGGCGGGGATTTTTTTCTGGGTTTTGTTTTTCTTATAGTTTCTGTGTTCATGACAGCACTATTGCCTTCTGACAGTTTGTACGTGCATTTACACATACTTCGCTTAATGTCCTGCATTACCACGATGTTTCATAATGGGTGACTTTGATTTTATTTCTTGGAATGTACGGGGGATGAACCATCCCATTAAAAGGAGACTGGTCTTTGACTTTTTGAAAAAGTCCAACGCAAAAATAATATGTTTGCAAGAAACACACCTTACAGGCTCCCGATTGAATACACTTAAAAAGCCTTGGATAGGCCATGTCTTTGCCTCCCAATATTCCTCTTATTCCAGAGGTACAGCTATCCTTGTGTCAAAAAACGCTCCCATTAAAATCAACTCCGTTCGCACGGATCTACTGGGTAGATATGTAATCCTGCATTTTTCTCTTGAAGGCCGATCCTTTATAGTGGCGTCCGTGTATGTACCTCCCCCATTCCACATTTCTGTACTAGACAAGGTGATGTCTATTATTTATGATCTACCATCCTGTCCTGTCACAATTTGTGGTGATTTCAACAATATTACGAACCCAATTTTAGACAGATCATCGCCGGGGGACCATAGGGGGCATTTAGCCTTCATGGAGTGGATGCAAAGACATGGCCTTTCTGATATCTGGAGGTGGCGTAATTACAAAAAGGTGGCATTCTCCTGCTTCTCAGACTCTCATGGTACTATGTCCCGCATTGATTTAGTATTAGGCTCTCATGATATGCTTACTAAATTTAAATCCATCAAATACCTTCCTCATGGAATCTCTGACCATGCGCCTCTTCAGTGCACTCTGGTGGGAGACTCCTTGAGAAACGCAGGTTCCTGGAGGATGGGTCAGCTCTGGTTGTGTGACGAGGTGGTGCTTAATTACTGTACCTCACAAATGAAAGAATATTGGCATCTTAACCCGGTACCTCTACTTTGGGTATTGTGTGGGACGCATCTAAGGCAACCCTGCGTGGCCATTTCTCTCATATTAAAGGTATCACCCTTAAAAATGACGATGCATATTTTGCCCGCACTGAATCAATAATGCTAACTGCTCAAACTCAATTTCAGTCCAATCCCATCACAGAAAACTATTCGGTGTGGGCCAAAGCCCGCCGTGAGCATGAAATTAGATTACTGAATAGGGCAAAGAGACGAAATTTTATATTCTCTCAAACGTTTTTTGAATTCGGTAATAAGTCAAGTAAATTATTAGCATCCATGGTTAGGGCCCAATGTTCTCCTATTGCTATACCACGAATTATCTCCTCCTCTGGTGAGGTGCTATCTTCCTCTTCAGAGATTTTGGAAGCATTTCGCCTATTCTATAGTAACCTCTATAAAGCTGACCCAGGATGTGACCTGTCCTCCGTATCTGTCTTTCTGCAGGAATGTCAATTACCTACTCTCAATGTAGAAGACTGTGCATCCCTGGATGCGCCTATCACTATCTCAGAGGTTGTGGCCACAATTAAAACCCTTAAAGCTAATAAATCCCCGGGTCCTGATGGTATACCATCTGAATGGTATATTAAGAGCGGATCAGTTACCTCTCAAGCCCTTCTACATATGTTTAATGACGCCTATAAAGCGGGTACACTCCCTGAATCTATGAGGGAAGCCCATATAGCCCTTCTTCTGAAGCCTGGGAAGAATCCTGAGATGTGTGACTCTTATCGTCCCATCTCTCTTTTAAATACAGATGTGAAGATACTGGCCAAAGTCCTTGCGGACCGCCTTAAAGTGGTTATTGAAAAACTAATTGCCCCGGATCAAACCGGGTTCATTCCCTCACGCTCCACCAAATTAAACTTACGTAGACTATTTGTGAACCTCCAATTTCCTCATAAGAATGCTGGGAAAAGAATACTTTTAGCCTTGGATACTAATAAGGCTTTCGATACGTTATCTTGGCGGTATCTTCAGTTTGTCCTAGAGGCCTTTGGATTTGGCCCAGGCTTTAGGAAATGGATTAATATCCTTTATAATTCACCCACCGCTAGACTGAAAGTAAATGGTCAAATCTCTGATCCCTTCTTAATCAGCAGAGGCACACGTCAAGGGTGCCCACTTTCCCCTTTACTGTTCGCCCTAGCTATGGAACCCCTAGCTGCATTTATTCGGGGTGACCCTCATATCACTGGCTGGATAATTAGAAGGGTACATGAAAAGATTTCCCTGTACGCTGACGACGTGCTTTTATACCTTGACAGTCCGGGTCGCTCTCTATCTAGGGTCTTAGAGGTTTACAAACTATTTGGTGATCTGTCGGGCTTGAGGCTTAACTGGTCAAAGTCTCTCCTTTTTCCTGTGGACGAAGAATCTATCAATAATTTACCCCCAGACCTTCCCCTTCAAATTTGTTCCTCCTTCAAATATCTGGGGATAACTATTGCGACTCACAACAATTCTTATATTAGTAATAATCTCTCCCCTATTATTTCTAATATCGATGAGAAACTTAGGAGATGGAACAACCTACCTTTGGATCTGTTGGGTAGAGTCAATCTTATAAAAATGATCATTGCTCCTAAAATCCTATATATCCTTCTGATGGCTCCATGCTGGATCCCTATGTCATATTTTACCAAAATGAACTCATTGGTTCAATCCTTTCTCTGGGCTGGGAAGTCTCCTAGACTGGCTTTAGATACTCTGCGTCTTCCAGTAAGTAAAGGTGGATTGGCTCTACCACATTTTCAAATGTATTTCCTGGCCGCACAACTTTCCTACATCTTTAGATGGGTACATAGTATAAGAAATGACTCCGCTCTAGATGCTGAAGCTGATTGTGCCTCTTCATATGAAGCCCTCTGCAACCTTATTTATCGGGGTAGTCCCCTCTCTGGGGAGGGCACAGATATTTTATCCTTCTCCCTTAAGACATTTCACAAGGCCCAACAGATTGCTGGAGATAACAAACAGGTTCTCTCTCCTAGTTCTCCACTTTGGTGTAACTCTAATCTCACTGAATTCTCAGTTATGCAAGATATTAGCTTTTGGGTCTCTAAAGGCATTAAATATGTCAATCAGCTTTTTCATAATAATAGCCTCAAAACGTGGTCCCATCTGGCCTTAGAGTTTAATCTTCCACGTTGTGCTCGCTTTCGGTATTTTCAGATTTGCCATGCTGCTCTGTGTCAATTTGGCAGCTCCGAAGTATGTCTTTCCCCAGGTACTGTTGAAAAATGGCTCCTGTTTAATGATCCCTCTAAACTTATTTCTAGATACTACTCCAATCTTACTGAATCTAAATACTCTCACAGAATAAATAAAGCTAGGGATAAGTGGGCAGATTGGGGAGAGGCGATCTCCTCTGATGATTGGGCCGATTTTGAAGAAAATTATGTCAAAACGGTTATTCCCTCTAGAGATAAGCTGATCCAACTGAGATGGTTTCACCAGATATACTTCACTCCTATCAGATTGAGTAAATTTTCACCTAACATTTCCAACGCCTGCTGGCGGTGTGGCCACACCCCTGGTTCTTTTAAGCATATGTGCTGGGACTGCCCGTCTATTCAGGCCTTTTGGTCCAAAACCCTCTCTTTCATGCAAGAAAAATGGAGTCTCCCCTGTATTCTATCTTATAAGGTATGCATCTTGGGTGTATTGTGGGATCTTCCTCTAAATAAACACAAGACGCTCCTAAGGAGGTATCTCCTTTTTTTATGGGAAAAAAAACTATTGCTATAGAGTGGAAAAGCAATTTGGAACCCTCTCTCCAAACTTGGATCCGCTTAATTAATCAAGCCCTTCCTCTATACAAACTTACCTGGGAGAGACGTGGTGCCGTCTCTAAATTCTCTAAGATTTGGAAGCCTTGGCTTGACTCTGAGGAATCAGTTTCTGCTAACCTGGATATCACTCCTCAAGTTATAGATATGTTATAATATTTCCCTAAGTTTTATGTATCTCAATGCCTGACTTTGGTGATTCTGCTGTGTTCCCCCCCCCCCCCCCCCCTCCTACTGTTGTGAATATTCACCTGTATTCACCTTGCTGCAAACATTCAAGTAATTATGTACGAATGAACTGCACTGGAGGACTGTATATTCTTACATCTTTGATGCTGTCATGATCTACAATTTTTATTTTCTGTGTTTTTGTGTTATTGTTTATATGTTCTTTAACACAATAAAAAAAGAATTTGAAAAAAAAAAAAAAAAAGAAATTGTGACTACCGTATTTTTCGGACCATAAGACGCTCCGGACCATAAGACGCACCTAGGTTTAGAGGTTAAAATCCAGGGGAAAAAAAAATATGCTAAACCTGGTGCATCCATGGTGCAGGGGCATCTTGTGGAGGTTCTCCCCTCTATTTCCCCTTGTAGATTTTGGGTTCTCTGTCCCTTCTGTGTCTCCTCTAGTCTGTTCCCCTGTGTCTGCCTTTGCCCCATGTCATCCAGTCTCATTGTCTGTCACCCTGTGTCTCTTTACTCTCTATGTCCTCCTCTGTCCCTGTGTTTCCTCTGCCCTGCTGTGTTACCTGCCCCCCTGTGTCACGTCCTTAATGGTTTCCTTCCTCCAAGGCTCTGCCCTCCCGTGTCAGCCAACCTGGTGCCACCTGTCCCCCTGTGTCACCTGTCCTTGTATGCCTGTCCCCAATTTCCTCCTTCCTTATGTCTCTTTCCTCCTGTGTCAGTTAACCTGGTGTCACCTGTCCTCATATGCCTGTCCCCAATGTCCTCCTTCCTTATGTGTCTACCCTCCTGTGTCATCGAACCTGGTGTCACCTGTGTCACCTGTCCTCATATTGCTGTCCCCAATGTCCTTCTCCCTTATGTCTCTCCCCTCCTGTGTCATCCATCCTGGTGTCACCCGTGTCACCTGTCCTCATATTGCTGTCCCCAATGTCCTCCCTTATGTCTCTCCCCTCCTGTGTCATCCAACCTGGTGTCACCTGTCCTCATATTGCTGTCCCCAATGTCCTCCTTGCTTATGTCTCTGCCCACCTGTGTTGCCCGCCCCCATCTTACTTGTCCGCAATGTCCAGCTGCCTGTCACATCCCCCTGCCACGTTACAGGCATATGTGCCCTGCGTCCCCTCATTATATACCGCTGTGTATGAAAGAAAGATCGATACTTACCAAACAGCTAATGATGCGGCAGGAGTCCCACGCCGAGATGAGAAGCCCCGCATTAGTTACCGATCACCGGGACCTCGCTTCAGCTTGATCCAGCGCTGTGCAGCCAATCAGGCGTGGGAGCTGCATCACGCTCATCCAATCACCGCCGCCTGCTATTCTGACTGGAAGCGATGGTCCCGGAGGCCAATCACTAGCGCTTCCAGTCAGAATAGCAGGCGGCGGTGATTGGATGAGCGTGATGCAGCTCCCACGCCTGATTGGCTGCACAGCGCTGGATCAAGCTGAAGCGAGTCCTGGTGATCGGTAACTAATGCGGGGCTTCTCATCTCGGCGTGGGACTCCTGCCGCGTCATTAGCTGTTTGGTAAGTATCGATCTTTCTTTCATACACAGCGGTTTATATAATGAGGGGACGCAGGACACGTATGCCTGTAACGCGGCAGGGGGATGTGACAGGCAGCTGGACATTGCGGACAAGTGAGATGGGGGCGGGCAACACAGGTGGGCAGAGACATAAGCAAGGAGGACATTGGGGACAGTAGTTTATGTGGTAAACTACTTGTTTACCACATAAACATAAAGAATAGGTTTTTGATTTTATGCCTGATAGTTATGCTTTAAGAGCCCTTTAGTACTTCCCATGGTCCATCCCGTCACACAAAAACACTGCATCCCATTGCAGAAGCAGTGATAGTCCTATGGGCCTATCACATTGGAGTGTGCCTCAGTGTGGCAGGTCTCGTCATGACGCACTAGTGTGTGGCGTGCACATTTCACCAGGAAGTAAGGCATGTTTTATTTAGAAAGTACACCACACTGTATGGTAGCAAACACACAATTGGAGAACCTCACTCCCAAACAGTTCTCTGCTGCTTTATAAAGCCTGCAGGCTGCTTATAAGCCAATGAAAAGTGCACACATAATACACCTAGCTTGCAGTGATAATCAAGCAAAAGCTTAGCAAGTCAGCCAATTAGTAGGAGAGGGCTTCAGTTGCATATAGACAATGGCTATATGACCAGCAGGGGGCACCAGCGTGCAGGATATTCCCTCTCATCTGCCCCCCTCCTAACTAAACTGCATGGGATACTACAATAATTAAAAACAATGGTGCATGAGCCAGCCTGGGGCCCCGGGAACTCTCACTGCCCGGGGCCCCAGAACCAGCATGGTTCTGGGGCCCCGGGCAGTGAGAGTTCCCGGGGCCCCAGGCTGGCTCATGCACCATTGTTTTTAACACTGTATGGTAGCGTCGCAGTGCGATACGACCTTTCGGGACCATTGCAGTGTGGTTGCAGAAGAATCGCAGCACAACAGACATTTGAAGTGTGGAATGGGCCTTAGTGATTTTGAAGTGAGGAAGGGGCCTCAGGATGTTTGCAATCGTGCAATATTGGATTGTAATTGGATTGCAGTAAAAGAAAAAGAAGAAAGGGAGTAAGTGTTGGTAACAGGTTGGGGCGAGGGGGTGCATGGGGGATAAGAGGGAAATGGAGAAAGGCCACTATACTGCCATAACATCAAAGCCCATGCTAAAAATCACTAGTAGGGCTGAGTTACATACTAGTATAGAGCACTATATAGAGCCAGGATAATTAAGGTAAAAATGGGTATCCTGAATAATGTGTAATGTTTTTCTATGTGTTGTTATGCTTGCTGTATTGACTAAATACACAAATCTTAGCTAATATGGCTAGTGTAAACTGGAAAAGGTCTTTTGAGAGCCCCCAGTGCTTTCAATGGAAAAGAAAAATTGCCAACAGCAATTGCTTCTTTTCAGAGTGCAACTACAGCAACAAACACCCTGAGGCTGGTTTCACGCTGTAAACTAGCGATGCGGCGCTTCAGTCGCACCACATCACTCCCCCAGAAACAGGCCTTCAGGGAACACTGAGTTAGTACGCGGTGTTCCCTGTCTGGCCACCAGCCAAGCAGGAAATGACCCGGAGAATCTATGAATGTATCTGTTCCTGCACCTTTCTAGATACAGCTGTAAACACATTAATTAATGTCTGTTAATAAGCAACAAATATGGTTGGTTACAAAATGTCTCATACATTTTAAATGGTTGTTTGGGCATAGTTGTTTGATAACATATATTGTATGAGTAATTCTGTAGGAAAAACCTCAGGTTCGAAGTGTCATATTTCAAAATATACCCTATATATATTTAATTAGTCATTGCTGTCTCTGTTGATTCAACAAATAAATGCCACTCTGCATGCAAGTAGTAATAATGATTTAATCTAATGATCTCCTAAGGTTCTTTAAAGTCTTAATTTCCTGTCATTTCCAGTGTACCATTCTGCCTCAGGGTACAATGATGAAGTTTATCCTGCCTCTTTTGCAGATGTATTATCCAACAGAGAATTCTAAGTTGAGAACATTTCAAAGTCTGATATTAAAATAACAAACTTCTGTCCCAAATCACCAAATTATGCTTATGTGTCATTTAAAACTCCACTAGTCATGACAAGTGGTCTCTTTGGGGAAACTGTTGCAACTGTCTCCACAAAAAGGTTGTTGGGGAGATATGGAGGTCTGTATGCCAGTGGTCTGCGCAAATTAGTTATTGCGGAGTTGTTTTTTTCTAGTTTTAAATATAAAATCAAATGTATAACAATAATGACAGAGCTTACAATTTAGGCGTTCGCAAAACAGGCCTGGTTTACCAAGGTTCTCCTGAGCTGGAGAATATTAGTCACCACTGGAAAATAGACATAAGGTTGGGTGATGAACACCTTGGAAAAAACACAGAGACAACTGGAGCCCAATAGTGTAGTATGTCACTTCTTTTTGTGAGAAAAAAGGACTTGAATTGGGAGTATACTCACAAAGGTGGGGTGCATGAAGGGCCAACCAACCACATGAAGCAGGTGTTGAACTTAAGCCCGTCTCCACTCGGGTACCTCCAGGTATAGCTAGATGAAAGGTGGTCGCACTCTTTGAAAAGGTTTAAGGCCTGCAATTGACTGAACTACTGCAGTCAAAAAAAATCCCTCCCCTTTCTACGAAAAGGGGGCAAATCTATCACAACGAAGGGGAGGAGGATGGATAAAATTAGAACTAAGTAAAACGAAAAAACGGTGTAGGTGGCTTACCTCTCTATGCAACACAATCAGTGGAAGAAAACAATTGTTAATTGCACTCCTCATTTGTATTACAGACACTGTTAATGGCTTGAAAAAGTCAAGTGCTAATAAAAATCCCCCCCCCCCCCCCCCAAAAAAAGCTGGTGCAAATAAAAATAGTTTTCTTAAACTGATCGCGTTGCATAGAGAGGTAAGCCACCTACACCTCTATTTTTTAAGATTTCACTTGGTTTAAAATCTAATTTTAGGCATCCTGGGTGCCTCTTCTTCCCCTTTGTTGTACTGGAAAACAGAAGTGATCCGGCATACCTGGCTTGCAAGAAAAAAAATGTTCTGCCATACGTCCATCGAGTTCTGGTTGAACTCGATGGACGTATGTCTTTTTTCAACCCAAGTAACTATGTAACTATGTAATTACCTGGCAAAACTTTGCAAGTCTTGCTTGGTCACATCAAAACATACTGGCGACTGTTGAAAGGTTATTGAATTACCAATTATGGTATTACACAGTTATGAAAAAGTATACACCCTATTTCAGTCTTACAGTTTTGCATATTAGGACTTGATAAAAAAAAATCATCTTGTCCTTAGCAGGTTTTAAAATTTGGTAAATGCATCATCCGTGTCTTTAATTTTTTTTATCACACTTTAGCCTCCTACACATGCTAGTGTAAACTTGGCAGAGGTGGCTGGTAGGGGGTAGTCTGTGTAGAGAATCTAGCGTGTGTGTATAGCTGTCCTGATAAGTCACCAAAAGATCTGGAGTGTCAGATCATTTGAGGTGAGTAAATTGTTAACCTCTTTACTCCGCCCATCGAAAGCTGCTCCATCATGCACTCCATCATCCCTTCTCCCTCCATAGTACCAAAATATTGGCCTAAAAAATAATTTTGCCTAAAGATGCATCTGTACAACATTTTGCCTAAAACTGTTGCCCAAGAATCAAGTCTCAATCCTTACAGGCAACAGTCATTGTACATTCGTACACACTTTATGTCAAATTGCAGTTACAGTAGGTAAAAATACAATCTTACACTCAACCTTTCCACAGAAATTAAGGTGGTAAGTAGCAGGCAGGTACTGCTGATTAAATACACTTGGTTAATTGTGAACACCTCTATAAGGCAGAAGTGTTGGCAGTTTGCTTGTCTGTAGTAAGAGTGTCAAATATATGCAAATAATTCTGAGTTGATGCAAAATTATGCATTCTTTTTCCGCTTCTAATTGGACCAATGAAAACCTGGTGCAGTGGGATTTGATGCACCTTGGACGATGGGTGATCATCATCTAAAATAAATGGCATACAGCTGGGAACATCTGACTTGGAGAAGGACTTAGGCCCGGTTCACATTTGCATTTTTTACCAGAACAGTCCAGATGTCCGGATCCGGTCTGGATGCATCAGGTTGCAATCCAGATCCGGTCAGGATCCGGTCCGTTTGCATCCAGATTTTCATCCGTTACGGATCTGGTTGCTATCCGGATCCGTTTTTTAAAGAAAAGACTATATAAATTACTGGGGTCTGGGAGGTCTGCAGAAGCCCTGGAGTCATTGTTGGAGACAGCCTGACGTGTGGAGACCATCCTTGGATAGAGAGACTGCAGTTTGGACAATGGATCCAGTGTATTTTTACAAATTTTACCTGGGAATTGTCTCCTTTTTAATTTTTACCTACTACTATGTGGGAAGGAAGCATGCTCCTCGCAGAAGATGGTGGGTGCCTCCTCTACTCATGAGAAGGCAAAGGAAGGGAGAGTTCCAGACCCTCTACCAGGACCTTAGACGACACCCAGAGGAGTTCTACAGCTATACCCAGATGTCCATACCCCTGTCAGTATCCAGACCTAAACACACCACCCCACCATCCCTAAACACCCCACCCTCACCCCCACAACACCTCACCCCTGTATACCTAGCTAAACACACCACCCCCACCCTCCACAAAACACGCAGACCCCTCTAAACACACCTCCCCCATCCTCCAATGCTGGGCCCATGTGTCACCATCCAAAATGGCCGCTATCACCATAGAAAACGCTATGGAAGTGGGTTAGATAGGCCGGATTTTATTGCCAGTGTGTTGTGTCATTTCAGTTTCTCATTGGTTTCTGCTGTGCGGATGGTGTAGTCAGGATCCAGTCCGGGTGCAGAGGCCGGATTAAACGTACGGCAAAAATAGCGCAGGTTGGAAAAATCCGGACCGTGGCCCGGAGTCCGGATCTGGTCAGGATCCGGTCAGTGAGGAACGGACGAGTGTGTACGGATCCATAGAATTACATTGGATTGCCGAACGTCTGTTCCGTTTGTACAGTATACGGTACGGATCCGGTCCGGAAAATCCTGACGGCAAACGCCAGTGTGAACCAGGCCTAAGGAATACTGGTCGATAACAAGTTAGGTTATCGTATACAATGCCAAGCAGTGGTAGCTAAAGCAAATAAAGTTCTGGGATGCATAAAAAGTGAAATAATGTCTCAAGATGCTAGTATACTACTCCCTCTGTACTAATCACTTGTGAGGCCACATCTGGAGTATGGAATACAGTTTTGGGCACCACACTATAGAAAGGACATTGACCTTCTGAAATAGGTACAAAGACAGGCAGCTAAATTAATCAGAGGGATGGAAGATCTCACTTACCAAAAAAGGTTGGACAAATTGGGCTTATTCAGCTTGGAAAAAAAGGCGACTGAGAGGTGACCTGATTAACATGTATAAGTACATCAGAGGGCGATACAAAAAGCTTGTCGGATTAGCTTTTTGTCCCTAGGGTTGTACGACGGACAAGGGGACATGATTTGTGGGAGGAGGAAAAAAGTTTTTGCCATCTTTTTAGAAAGGGGTCCTTCACAGTGAGAGTGGTTAAAGCGGAATATAACCCAGCATTTCATCTTTGCTCTAAAACATTATTTACAGCATATTATATGCAACCAGCATTTTTTTTACTAGACCAGCATTCGAAGGGTTACACACAGAGCTTGAAAGTTCTGTGCAGTGAAATGTGGACACGTCGGAACTTTAGATAATGTTATCTTGTGTTTACTTAAATGTATCAAGTGAGGAATGTGACACATTCTCTGACTGTGAAGAAGCAGCTGGAGACAGAGAGACACTGAAAGCATGTCTGCCTGCAATACAGCAATGAATAAAACCAGTTATTAATAAATTGCAAAGTCCGCTCACAAAGCAAAAAACTGTACTTTTGGGAACCTATAACTTCTAAATGAATAATAATACTTATGTATAAATGCAAATATGATAACCGTATGGCATATAAAAAGTAGGAAAACGTTTTTATTGATTATTATGTCAGGGTTTTAAACCACTTTAAAATCTGGAACATCTTACCTCAGGAAGTAGTTATGACAAACTTTATATCTGCATTTAAAAAGGGCTTGGATGCTTTCCTTGCATTGAAGGGCATCCACGGCTATAATCTTTAGTTAATTCCCAGAAGAGTTGATCCAGGGATTTATCTGACTGCCATCTGGAGTCAGGAAGGCATTTTCCCTTTTATGTCTTAGGAATGCTGGTTGATAACAAGTTAGGTTATTGTATACTGTACAATGCCAAGCAGCGGTAGCCTTACAAGGCACAAGCCTTGTAAGGTTTTTGCCTTCCCCTGGATCAACTGGGATATGTGCAGGTTTGGGATGGTGTTTTATTTTATTTTTATTTTATTTATTTATTTTTTTTCTGGTTGGACTTGATGGACAATTGTCTTTTTTCCTCCAAACTAACTGTGTAACTATGTAATTAATCTGGGAATGGTTATAAAGCCATTTCCAAACAGTATGAGGTCCATCATTCTACTGTTAGAAAGATTATTAAAGGGGTTCTGTGGAGAGTTTAAAAAACAAATCTATTCTATCGGCCCCCTGCAGCTATCATGTCCCGCACCGTCCTCCGATCCTCCATTCCTTTCCGTCGGTCCCGGTCTAATTCTTCGTCTAACTAGACGAATACTGCGCACTCCCGCTCGCGTCTCCGGGAGCTTACTACGCAGGCGCAGTACGAGAAAACCTTGTACTGCGCCTGCGCAGTAAGCTCTCGGAAACGGGCACGGCCAAGGCCACGTAGCCGCAGTTGTATTTGAATAATTAAACCGGGACTGGCAACGGGGAACAGAGGATTGTATTAGGATGGCGCGGGACATGACAGCTGCAGGGAGCCGATAGAAGCCCCAGGTGTCAGTTTTTTTGTTTTTTAAACCCTCCACAGAACCCCTTTAACATGACATGTAGAAAACATTCAAGGCCAACATTTCCAGAAGTGAAAGTAGAAAGTATTGAAGACAGCTACCAACATTCCTAGGAGTGAATTTCCCAACAAATTCACTCAAAGGTGATAACGAGCATTGCAAACTTTGGCAAAAAAAGGAACTACAGGTCCTTTTCAAAAAATTAGCATATTGTGATAAAGTTCATTATTTTCTGTAATGTACTGATAAACATTAGAATTTCATATATTTTAGAATCATTACACACAACTGAAGTACTTCAAGCCTTTTATTGTTTTAATATTGATGATTTTGGCATACAGCTCATGAAAACCCAAAATTTCTATCTAAGAAAATTAGCATATTTCATCCGACCAATAAAAGAAAAGTGTTTTTACAACAAAAAAAGTCAACCTTCAAATAATTATGTTCAGTTATGCACTCAATATTTGGTCGGGAATCCTTTTGCAGAAATGACTGCTTCAATGCGGCGTGGCATGGAGGCAATCAGCCTGTGGCACTGCTCAGGTGTTATGGAGGCCCAGGATGCTTCGATAGCGGCCTCAAGCTCATCCAGAGTGTTGGGTCTTGCTTCTCTCAACTTTCTCTTCACAATATCCCACAGATTCTCTATGGGGTTCAGGTCAGTAGAGTTGGCAGGTCAATTGAGCACAGTAATACCTTGGCCAGTAAACCATTTACCAGTGGGTTTGGCACTGTGAGCAGGTGCCAGGTCATGCTGAAAAATGAAATCTTCATCTCCATAAAGCTTTTCAGTAGATGGAAGCATGAAGTGCTCCAAAATCTCCTGATAGCTAGCTGCATTTACCCTGCTCTTGATAAAACACAGTGGACCAACACCAGCATCTGACATGGCACCCCAGACCATCACTGACTGTGGGTACTTGACACTGGACTTCAGGCATTTTGGCATTTCCCTCTCCCCAGTCTTCCTCCAGACTCTGGCACCTTGAATTTCCGAATGACATGCAAAAGTTGCTTTCATCCGAAAAAAGTACTTTGGACCACTGAGCAACAGTCCGCTGTTTCTGGATTAAAAGTGGCTTGACCTGGGGAATGCGGCACCTGTAGCCCATTTCCTGCACACGCATGTACACGGTGGCTCTGGATGTTTCTACTCCAGACTCAGTTCACTGCTTCCGCTGGTCCCCCAAGGTCTGGAATCGGTCCTTCTCCACAATCTTCCTCAGGGTCCGGTCACCTCTTCTCGTTGTGCAGCGTTTTCTGCCACACTTTTTCCTTCCCACAGACTTCCCACTGAGGTGCCTTGATACAGCACTCTGGGAACAGCCTATTCGCTCAGAAATTTCTTTCTGTGTCTTACCCTCTTGCTTAAGGGGGTCACTGATGGCCTTCTGGACAGCAGTTGGGTCGGCAGTCTTACCCATGATTGCAGTTTTGAGTAGTGAACCAGGCTGGGAGTTTTTAAAAGCCTCAGGAATCTTTTGCAGGTGTTTAGAGTTAATTAGTTGATTCAGATGATTAGGTTAATAGCTCGTTTAGAGAACCTTTTCATGATATGCAATTTTTTTGAGATAGGAATTTTGGGTTTTCATGAGCTGTATGCCAAAATCATTAATATTAAAACAATAAAAGGCTTGAACTACTTCAGTTGTGTGTAATGAATCTAAAATATATGAAAGTCTAATGTTTATCAGTACATCACAGAAAATAATGAACTTGATCACAATATGCTATTTTTTTGAGAAGGACCTGTACATCTCAGACTCCACAGACATTAGTTAGCAAGTTCATGACAGTACAATCAGAAAAAGCCAGAATTTCTGCAGAACACTATGAGAGATGGATAGTCATATGGTAAACGATTACTTCAAGTCACTTCTGCTGTACTTGTGAAGGTAGATGTAAAATTATTTTAGGACCTGCTAAGGAACAGAGGATTTTTTTTCCATTATGCCCTGACATGTAAAACGTTATACTTGAAAGAAAGTATACTCACGTTTTCACTTGTCACTTGTCACATTTATAAAACTTCCACATCGTACGTTATTATTATTTTTTTTAATTCATTGTTGCTGTAGGGGCATGCAGCAGGAAAATCATCATTGTTGTCACCAGACTCTTATTTTAGGTTAGTTGGGTGAAGCTTTAGCAGTGTGATCATTAAGTAGGTGTGGCCAATAGTGGACAATACCACAAGAAAATATTCATGATGCTAAACTTCCAGTGCGTTCACTTACAGTGGTTTGCAAAAATATTCGGCCCCCTTGAAGTTTTCCACATTTTGTCAAATTACTGCCACAAACATGCCACAAACAAACAAACATGCCACAAATCAATGTTATTGGAATTCCACATAAAAGACCATTACAAAGTGGTGTACACATGAGAAGTGGAACGAAAATCATACATGATTCCAAACATTTTATACAAATAAATAACTGCAAAGTGGGCTGTGCATAATTATTCAGCCCCCTTTGGTCTGAGTGCATTCATTTGCCCATAGACATTGCCTGATGAGTGCTAATGACTAAATAGAGTGCACCTATGTGTAATCTAATGTCAGTACAAATACAGCTGCTCTGTGACGGCCTCAGAGGTTGTCTAAGAGAATATTGGGAGCAACAACACCATGAAGTCCAAAGAACACACCAGACGGGTCAGGGATAAAGTTATTGAGAAATTTCAAGCAGGCTTAGGCTACAAAAAGATTTCCAAAGCCTTCAACATCCCACGGAGCACTGTTCAAGCGATCATTCAGAAATGGAAGGAGTATGGCACAACTGTAAACCTACCAAGACAAGGCCGCCCACCTGGGAACCAGCCGACGGGACCATGTGGGCACCCCCTTCTCATGGCCTGCACAGATGATGCCGCTCTCGGCTGTTCCAGCCACCGCGATCAGCTGATGCTGAGCCGCTGCCGAGGAGACCAGGACGACACATGGAGGGAGGCGACAGCTGCAGGAGCCGCCGATCACAGGAGCATGGAGCCCCGGGAGACAACCCACGCAGCTTCTCTACTGCCGCTCTCAGCTGGCTATAGCCACGTGGAGTCTCAGCCATGGAGACCCAGAGAGAAGCCAGAGGCAGTACCACGCTGCTGCTCCCAGCCCTCCAATGCACATGGGAGCCGATCCACTACTCCGGGCACGGCAGCTCCTAGATCTGATTAAGGGCCACACCAGCCATCGGGTCACTGGCCACGCTGCCCCTTCAGCCACCGGCCACTGACACAAGCAACCATTGGGACACCTGCAACACACTGCCCCAGCAGTCATTGGACCCATGCTCTCCTCCACCGCTGCCAGAGCCTCTCCACCACAGGGTCTACAGGGTACCCGATGTCCTGCACTCCACCACCACTGTGCCGGCAGCCCCATTGTTATACATCAGCTGCACCGACAGCCATTGGGACATTTGACCAGGCCACTAGCCAACTGTGGCAATGCCCAGGGACTATCTCTCTCCTTTCTCTTCTCTCTCCTCTCTCTCTGCTCTGTCCTCACTTCTCTCTCACTTTATCTTTATCTTCCTTCCTTTTCTCTTGCATCTTCTCTTGCATCTCTCTCTCTTCCCCAGGGTTGGACTGGGGGGCATCTGATTCAAGTATCGCTGCAGAAGCGTTTGAGTGCCATATACGGCAGCGGATTACCCCCTCCAGTCCTTCTCCTGAGTCCACCTGTAAGTTTCTATTCTCTATATTTCTCTACGTTTCTTTTCCCGGAATTCTGTGGGGCATCCAAATAGCTGCAGAGCTGTTGAGCGCTGCAGAGAAGGTAGCGCTCCACTCACATAGCACTGGATGTCTCCTCGGGACCTTCCACTATGTACCGAAGTATTATGTTCCATGTACTGCGAAGAAGTCGATCCTCCATGGGAGGGGCCTAACACTAACTAAATCCTAACCTATGTATATGCATAGCCTTAATTCGTTTTTGGTCAGCTGCTCCCACTTAACAGCCATGCTTTTGGTGTATTTGCAGAGCCTCTGTTTGGGTTCAAGCTGCGTTTGTAGTTCCTGGGGGGGCTCAGCGCATCTCTGATTGGAGGCCATTCGGAGGCGGCCTGGAGTTGCGCTGATCCACCTTTTGCGCAAAGATCTGAAAACTGCTGTTCACAAACTCTGTCCATCTAATCTGACTGAGCTGGAGCTGTTTTGCTAAGAAGAATGGGCAAGGATTACAGTCTCTAGATGTGCAAAGCTGGTAGATACATACCCTAAAAGCCTGGCAGCTGTAATTGCAGCAAAAGGTGGTTCTACAAAGTATTGACTCAGGGGGCTGAATAATTATGCACACCCCACTTGCAGTTTTTTTTGTTTTTTTTTTTAAATGTTTGGAATCGTGTATGATTTTCGTTCCACTTCTCATGTGTACACCACTTTGTATTGGTCTTTCACCTGGAATTCCAATAAAATTGATTCATGTTTGTGGCAATAAGATGCCAAAATGTGGAAAACTTCAAGGGGGCCGAATACTTTTGCAAACCACTGTATGTGATAAAGCGTTCTTGTTGCCTGCATACTTTTAACACCGCTTTCTAGTGATCTTTACAGTATTCCCCAAGTTTTAAGTTCCCTTGTATTGTAACCCAGTGGCTGCACAAATACAGCCAATAGGTCAGGAAAATCAGCTGCCAGGTAAAGGGTTAGGGAGAACGCCTAATCATTTCAGTAACCTTTTAGCTGTACTTGCTTTATTCCCAGGTTTTCTAAACGACTTATGGTTTTCAGCTCCACAGAACTTTGGTAAATCATGCCCAGCATGTGCTAATTTTTTTTATTACATAATTATCTGCTACTATTCATGCTTAGCAGTGTAATGCCGGGGATACACTGTACGTTTCTGTACCGTGTATCGACCAGCTGATCCGGCCAGCTGATAATATTCAGCTGGTCCGATCACGCTGCTCGACCCCGCCCACTCGATTACCGCCGGTGGACAATGACAGGGAATCGAGCAGCTGATAAGGAGCGCCAGCGGGGACTAGTGGTAATCGATCCGCACTCGCGAACGGGCGGGGACGCGGCGGGAGTCGATCCGGCGGCTAATCGGCCGCCGGATCGACCCATGTATTCCCACCATAAGAATTTTCTACTGCAGATGGCCAGTGATATGCTAATCTTTATGACTTGTTGCATTTTGTATGCAGGTTTAAACTGATCCATTCAGGGCTCGTTCCCACTATCGCGAATCTGCATGCGTCCAACGCATGCAGATCCGCACATGTAATGCAAGTGGATGGGCCTGTTTCGTTGTTGAGGTGCGTTTTTGAGGTGCGTTTTTTTCAGCGGTAAAAAAAACGCACAAAAGAGCCAACGATTTCGCCTGCGTCGGGAATCCGTGCGAATCGCCGCTAATGTATTTAATAGTAAAAACGCATGCGTTTGTTACATGCGTTTTTACCCGCGATTTCGCGTGCGATTTCGCACCTTTTTCAATTTTATTTAGCCCTGGCAGTGTCATGGTTAATTTCGCATGGCACCCTGCCATGCGAAATCGCGGGTAAAAACGCATGCGGAAACGCATCCGCATGCGTTTTTACAAGCGTCGGAATGCGGCCGAAATCGCGTCGCAACAGTGGGAACGAGCCCTCAGAATCATCTGCAATTACATTTGGTTGGCTCAGTTTCAAAAATATTGCAACAAAATTTGCTTTAACCTGAAAAAAAATTGCAATTTATTGATCGCGTCTTATTACGGCAAGATATTAAAGTATACTACCATTTTTAAACATGCCGATAAACATTTTGCAATTTACATTGTTTCCAGTTTCTATTTAAAGGGACACTATGGCTAAAATTTGTAAAATTTAAAATATGTGCAAACATATACAAATAAGAAGTATGGTACATTTTTTTTCAGAGTAAAAAAATTAAATATAAAACTGCACAATAAAAGGTGTCAAAACAGCATTTTATAAGAACACATTAAAGGGGCACTATGGCGAAAAACTGAAAAATTTAAAATATGTGCAAACAAGTACATTTTTTCCAGAGTAAAATGAGCCATAAATTACTTTTCTCCTATGTTGCTGTCACTTACAGTAGGTAGTAGAAATCTGACAGAAGCGACAGGTTTTGGACTAGTCCATCTCTCTTCATAGGGGATTCTCAGGGAGTTATTTATTTTCAAAAGCACTTAGTGAATGGCAGTTGCTCTGTACAACTGCCAAAAAACTGTGTAGCGAGCAGGGAAGCTGGCCAGCGTCATTGTTTAAATCCTTTTTAGGGAATATCTTTATACAGAATAAAGGCCATGCTGAGAATCCCCTATGAAGAGATGGACTAGTCCTAAACCTGTCGCTTCTGTCAGATTTCTACTACCTACTGTATGTGACAGCAACATAGAAGAAAAGTAATTTATGGCTCATTTTACTCTGGAAAAAATGTACTTGTTTGCACATATTTTAAATTTTTCAGTTTTTCGCCATAGTGCCCCTTTAATGTGTTCTTATAAAATGCTGTTTTGACACCTTTTATTGTGCAGTTTTATATTTAATTTTTTAGTTTCAAAGGTTTTTATTGAAATATGCAGATGATTGCAAAGTCGCATTTCAAAAAGCCCTTAACATAGGGCAGTACAATACATAAACAGTATAGAGAAGGTAATGATACAATTCAGTCATGGCATTATTAATGGTACATAAGAAAATATGGTTGGTTGAGTGCATACTTTCGATATGTTTATACTTGTATTCAGGGGTAGTATAGGGCCTCCCTGCAGCAATATAGCTAATGATCAGAAAGATAGGGCACAGGAGCGAAGACTCAGTGTTTGGGCGCAAGAAAACCAAGGCTGCCATGTTCTGGTAAAGGCAAGTGTATTGTCGTTAATTATTGCCAGAGTTCGTTCTGAAATTAGTATATCGGTTATAATATGATCTGTGAGATCCATTGACAATGTTGGTTGCCTCCATTGTCGAGCTATGTGCATTCTCGCAGCCTTGGCTATATTCTGGGAGAGCCTGTGTTGGGGAAAGCTCCAACCCGGTGGCTTGTCTCCCAGTAGTAGGAGTAGGGGGTCTGGTGAGAGAGGTTTTTCTAGGGCCTTACTTAGGATGGAGGTAATTTGGTCCCAATATCTTTTGACAATTGGGCAGAACCACCATATGTGGGCAATGGTTCCTGGTAGGCCGCAACCTCTGAAGCACAGGTGTGTGTTGGTCTGCGAGATTGCGTGCATTTTGATTGGGGTTATATAAGTTCTGTGTAATATTTTATAATTAGTCTCAATATGAGAGAAGTAGCTACTACCTTTTGTGAGGGTTACGCAGCATTTGGACCAACGTTTAGAGGTTAGTGTGGTACCCAGGTCCCTCTCCCACTGCAGCATAGTTCGAGTCTTCACGAATTCTGTTGGTTGAGAAATTTGGGAATATATATAAGAAATAAGGCCTCCTTCTAATGGGTGTAGAGCACACCATGCTTCATAGGTAGTTCTGGGAGGAAATGCTATGTTATTGGGACATATTGATTTTATGAAGTGGAAAATTTGTATAGCGTGGAAAAATTCAGAGGGTGGGAAGGCGGTAGCGTTTTTAAATTGTTCCCAAGTGGGCGTTTTATCGTTTATTAAGAAATTTTTAAGAGTGAGATACCTTCTTTCTATCCACCATCTGAATGCCCCTTGTTCTAGTCCTGGGGGGAAGTTAGGGTTGCCTATCAGAGGCATCTGGAGGGGGATGTCTGACTGCAATCCTTTTTGGAGTTTAAGTCTGTTCCAGATCGTTAAAGAGTGAGCTGTGAGTGGCGATATTTTTTGATATCTGGTTGGGGATATACGCGGTGACCACTGGAGAGCAGGAAATGTAAGTGGTTGCAGGAGGCCATTCTCTATTTCAGCCCATAGGGGTGGATTGTGTTCAGCATGTATCTGGGCTATTTGTGCTATCTGTGCAGCTCGATAATAGCTGAATAGGTCTGGCACTCCCATTCCTCCTCTTTCTCTGTTCATATACATTATTTTTTGGTTTATCCTCGCTCGTTTATTGTTTGTTATAAACTTGAAGATAGAGAGTTGTAGTTCTTTAAGGGATATTTTAGTTACCAGGATTGGTAGCGTTCTGAACAGGTAGAGTAGGCGGGGGAGCATGGTCATTCTAATTGCTTGGATTCTGCCAGTCCAGGAATATTTAATTTTTTATTGTACATATTTATTTTAATGAAACCTTTTAAAACCGCTGATTCAGATGAGATATTTTTAAAGAGGCCCATAAAGAGATAATATTACAGAAATAGAAGAAAAGCAAGGCTTTTTATATAAATTGTATGTGACTGTACATTTACTCCTAATTAACATTGGATTATTAATATTTGCAGACACTACACAAACTCAGTGCTAATTGGCCTTTTGCAGCTTTTGATTCTTTCAGCTTGTCAGCCTCAAACATAAATCTGCATTTATCAATTTAGACTAATTGGAGCCCTAGAAGCTCTGCTGTGAAAACCGTGTTTGAGATGTTGAGCTTGGTGGGAATTTCAATTGTGATAAGTGAAATGGAAAGAATTGTACTCACATGTCGGCTAATTGTACAAGGCATATCATTTCTGTACATTATTAATAGGGCTATAGGAAGATGAATACATGTTTGCAATAGTAACCTCAAAGTCACACTGTTATAGGATAATTTCACTTGTTTTTAACCCTTTTTACTTTTTGCGAAGTGAATCTGTTGCCAGAACTTTGTGACTGTAATAATTCACGTGAGCAAAACAGATTTGCTCACATGTTTGCATTTTCTTTAATTAACTGTCAGTGATCAACACTAGTTGTAACAAGGATGGGATGGGGGGGGGGGTAGGTAGGGAGAAGGGAGATAGTGGGAAAGAAAGGTCAGCACTACACAGAGTATACTTATTACAAATTATAGATGTGCATCTTCTTTTAATGTCAGAACCCAGTGCCCAGCTGTATGTAGAGAAGTGTCAATTCTGATAATGGCCAGAGTTCAGCTTTAAGTACGAAATGTTGCACAAAGGAGTTTCCGGAATGTGTCACCACTGTTTCCAAATGCAAATCTTTCAATTCCCTTTTGACCAGGTGCTCCTGCAACATTCCATTGCGTTGTTTGAATTATCCCATGTTGTCATTATAACATTACAGGAAGCACCTGGGCTATCAAGTTTTGTTGCAACTTCTATTGTAACATACTTGGCACTAATTCATAATTAATTGCCATATTTAGAAACGATAGCTACTGCTTTCACCTGTCATCAGTGTTTTTCACATATTCCAATTTATATATGTATTGTTGAGTTTAGATATATGATGGGTAACAAAATGTCAGAATTGATAGGACCTACAGGCTGTTTGGGGTAAGGCTCATTGATGTGATCGCAGAATCAGCAGGCAGTCAGGCAAAGCAGCAGATTTTTTTTTTTTGACGAGTAATAAACAACCCTAGACTAAACCTACAGAAAAATGCAGCAGTGCCTTAAGAACAAGATATTTACAAGTCGCAGTTTCATTATGAATGAAAGAGTAAGGACTCACACTACCCCCTCTCCTTTTTTTCAGCAATGCAGAAACGCATTAGAGCAGACAGCTCATGTTGATCAATGGTTTTGTTTATATCAAATGCATTTCTGTGTTCTCAGTTAGAAAACTAACAGCGTGCTGCTTTTTCACAGATGCCTATAGACTACTGTCACACTGGGGCGTTGCAGTCTGTTACGTCAGACAATATAATCATACTAACCCTGATGATGTTAGTTAACGAAACCGGTTGGGTTGGAAACCAGCAGCACCTGAATTGTTCACTAGGGCCTTTCTACTAGCGGAGTACCCTTAGATATGTGCTCCAGATTTAAGTGTTTGCTGTATTTTGAGATTTTATTAAATATGTTCTAAATTTAGATCTGCTCTGTTTTATGACCACATTGTTTGACATGATATATGAGATATTCTGACAGATCTGTGAAATACCTATGGCAAAAGAATTGGTTTTGATTTATTCCTTATTACAAGCCTTGATTATTGAGATGGAAGCGGACGTTAGAACGTAATGTGCTCTCACAACCTTATGATTTGGGTTGTCAGTAGCTGGTAAACCTCCTTTCGTACATATGTTGTCGGCTGCACCTTTAAATTGAATTAACACTGGGATGCCTGAATGTTTTTTTTTTTTTTTTTTTTGCTCTGGGATATTGTAGTCATCTAGTTGTGCACATCTGGAACGTGTGAATTCCTGCAGCATTTTGTTTCAACTGACTGACTTTGTGAAGAGCGCTATTGCTGTCTTTTACTGATGCAATTATATTGTCTGCTGCAATAGACGTAGTAGGGAGGGAGCCTATGTCCTCTCATGAGACGAGCTCCAATGCAGTAGAAGAAGGCATGCCACAGGCTCAAACTGCGTTTGTAAATTTATTGAATTCAATCTACGAACACACTGGTTTAAGTGCTGTCGGAAACCTAACATGGACTTTTGTTCAAGAATATCTGCTATTAAATGGCAGATATTTTCAGCATACTTCTAAAAAGAAATGGTCTCTGAATGGGTAAGCATACTTCTAGAAAGAAGAGGTCTCTGAATGGGTAGTGATTATATACCGGTATACATAGTAACATAGTTTGGTTGAAAAAAAAACCCACCATCCTGAACCTGCACATATCCCAGTTGATCCAGGGAAGGTCGAAGAACCTTACAAGGCCTGTGCCAATTTAGCCTTAGAAGGGCAGTCAGATAAATCCCTGCATCAACACTCCTTGGAATTACCTAATAATTATAGCCAAGGATTCCCTTCAATGCAAGGAAAGCATCCAAGCCTTCTTTAAATGCAGATATAGAGTTTGCAATAACTTCTTCCTGAGTTAAGATATTCCAGATTTTAACCACTCTTACTGTGAAGAACCCCTTTCTAAGTAGATGGCAAAAATGTTTTTCTTACATACGCAGATCATGTCCCCTTGTCCTACAACCCTAGGGACAAAAAGCCCATCCGCCAAGCTTTTGTATTGTTAATCAGGTCACATCTCAGTTGTCTTTTTTTCTTAGCTAAATAAGCTCAGTTTGTTCAACCTTTCTTGGTAAGTGAGATCTTCCATCCCTCTGATTAATTTAGTTGTCCATCTTTGTACCCTTTCTAGAAGGTCAATGTCCTTTCTATAATGTTGTGCCCAAAACTGTATCCCATTCTCTAGATGGGGACTCGCAGGTGATATATAAAGATGGAGAAGTATACTTGCCTCTCGAGATTTTATTTCCCATGTGTCTTCTAGTCAAAAAAATATGGTACTTCCTGCAATAGTCCTTAAAAATTGCCTTGAAAGTTTGCCATTTACTTTGTGTCCTTGCACTGTAATTTACTATCCCAGTCTACTAGTCTTATCAAGTCCCTGAGCTTCTTAAAGTTAGACTTTTTAAAATTCATATTCTTTATCGCAAGTGCTGGGTGATTGTCCAGAAATTTTTTTTTTTATTTTTTTTTATTTTGTAGTTGCTTGTAATTTTGTAGCATTCTTATACTTTTAAAAGATGCTCAATTGGTGCAAAAATGATGCAGGCCCTGCATCAGGATTTTTTTTTTTTATTTAACCACTTGCCGACCGCCCACAGCCCATGGGCGGCGGCAAAGTGGACGCCTAAAGGACCGCAATACGCCTTCAGGCGGCGCGTCCTTTAGGCATGCCGGGGGAGCGATCGCGTCATTGATGACGCGCGCTTCCCCCGGCAACTGGCTCCGCCCACCCGCCGTAACATCCCGCCGGCCATACGGAAGCGCCGGCGGGATGTTAACCCCGCGATCGCCGCATACAAAGTGTATAATACACTTTGTAATGTATACAAAGTGTATTATACAGGCTGCCTCCTGCCCTGGTGGTCCCAGTGTCCGAGGGACCACCAGGGCAGGCTGCAGCCACCCTAGTCTGCACCCAAACACACTGATCTGCCCCCCCCCCCACCCACTGATCGCCCACAGCACCCCTCAGACCCCCCCCTGCCCACCCCCCAGACCCCTGTTTGCACCCAATCACCCCCCTAATAACCCATCAATCACTCCCTGTCACTATCTGTCAACGCTATTTTTTTTTTTATATCCCCCCCTGCCCCCTCCTGATCACCCCCCCACCCCTCAGATTCTCCCCAGTCCCCCCCCCCCAGACCCCCCCCCCCCCCCCCGTGTACTGTATGCATCTATCTTCCCTGATAACCTGTCAATCACCCGTCAATCACCCATCAATCACCCATCAATCACCCCCTGTCACTGCCACCCAACAATCAGCCCCTAACCTGCCCCTTGCGGGCAATCTGATCACCCACCCACACCAATAGATCGCCCGCAGATCCGACATCAGATCACCTCCCAAATCCATTGTTTACATCTATTCTCTCCTCTAAACACCCACTAATTACCCATCAATCACCCATCAATCACCCCCTATCACCACCTGTCACTTTTACCTATCAGATCAGACCCTAATCTGCCCCTTGCGGGCACCCAATCACCCGCCAACACGCTCAGATTGCCCTCTGACCCCCCCTTATCAATTCGCCAGTGCATTAATTACATCTGTTCTTCCCTGTAATAACCCACTGATCACCTGTCAATCACCTGCCAATCACCTATCACCCATCAATCACCCCCTGTCACTGCCACCCATCAATCAGCCCCTAACCTGCCCCTTGCGGGCAATCTGATCTCCCACCCACACCATTAGATCGCCCGCAAACCCGCCGTCAGATTACCTCCCAAATGTATTGTTTACATCTGTTATCTTCTCTAAACACCCACTAATTACCCATCAATCACCCATCAATCACCCCCTATCACCACCTGTCACTGTTACCTATCAGATCAGACCCTAAGCTGCCCCTTGCGGGCACCCAATCACCCGCCCACACGCTCAGATTGCCCTCAGACCCCCCCCCTTATCAATTCACCAGTGCATTAATTACATCTGTCCTTCCATGTAATAACCCACTGATCACCTGTCAATCACCTGCCAATCACCTATCACCCATCAATCACCCCCTGTCACTGCCACCCAACAATCAGCCCCTAACCTGCCCCTTGCGGGCAAACTGATCACCCACCCACACCAATAGATCGCCCGCAGATCCGACATCAGATCACCTCCCAAATCCATTGTTTACATCTATTCTCTCCTCTAAACACCCACTAATTACCCATCAATCACCCATCAATCACCCCCTATCACCACCTGTCACTTTTACCTATCAGATCAGACCCTAATCTGCCCCTTGCGGGCACCCAATCACCCGCCAACACGCTCAGATTGCCCTCTGACCCCCCCTTATTAATTCGCCAGTGCATTAATTACATCTGTTCTTCCCTGTAATAACCCACTGATCACCTGTCAATCACCTGCCAATCACCTATCACCCATCAATCACCCCCTGTCACTGCCACCCATCAATCAGCCCCTAACCTGCCCCTTGCGGGCAATCTGATCTCCCACCCACACCATTAGATCGCCCGCAAACCCGCCGTCAGATTACCTCCCAAATGTATTGTTTACATCTGTTATCTTCTCTAAACACCCACTAATTACCCATCAATCACCCATCAATCACCCCCTATCACCACCTGTCACTGTTACCTATCAGATCAGACCCTAAGCTGCCCCTTGCGGGCACCCAATCACCCGCCCACACGCTCAGATTGCCCTCAGACCCCCCCCCCCCTTATCAATTCACCAGTGCATTAATTACATCTGTCCTTCCATGTAATAACCCACTGATCACCTGTCAATCACCTGCCAATCACCTATTACCCATCAATCACCCCCTGTCACTGCCACCCAACAATCAGCCCCTATCCTGCCCCTTGCGGGCAAACTGATCACCCACCCACACCAATAGATCGCCCGCAGATCCGACATCAGATCACCACCCAAGCGCAGTGTTTCCATCTATTCTCTCCTCTAAACACTCACTAATTACCCATCAATCACCCATCAATCACCCCCTATCACCACCTGTCACTGTTACCCATCAGATCAGACCCTAATCTGCCCCTTGCGGGCACCCAATCACCCGCCTACACGCTCAGATTGCCCTCAGACCCCCCCTTATCAATTCGCCAGGGCATTATTTACATCTGTCCTTCCCTGTAATAACCCACTGATCACCTGTCAATCACCTGTCAATCACCCATCAATCACCCCCTGTCACTGCCACCCATCAATCACCCCCTGTCACTGCCACCCATCAATCAGCCCCTAACCTGCCCCTTGCGGGCAAACTGAACACCCACCCACACCAATAGATCGCCCGCAGATCCGACGTCCGATCACCTCCCAAGTGCAGTGTTCACATCTGTTCTCTACCCTAAACACCCACTAATTACCCATCAATCACCCCCTGTCACTGCTACCTATCAGATTAGACCCCTATCTGCCCCTAGGGCACTCAATCACCCGCCCACACCCTCAGAATGCCCTCAGACCCCAGCCCTGATCACCTCGCCAGTGCATTGCTTGCATCTATTCCCCCCTCTAATCACACCTTGAGACACCCATCAATCACCTCCTGTCACCCCCTAGCACACCTACCCATCAGATCAGGCCCTAATTTGCCCCGTGTGGGCTCCTGATCACTCGGCCAAACCCTCAGATCCCCCTCAGACCCCCTTCCGATCACCTCCCCAGTGCATTGATTGCATCTATTTTCCCCTCTAACCACCCCCTGAGACACCCATCAATCACCTCCTGTCACCCCCCTAGCACTCCTATCCATCAGATCAGGCCCAATACAACCTGTCATCTAAAAGGCCACCCTGCTTATGACCGGTTCCACAAAATTCGCCCCCTCATAGACCACCTGTCATCAAAATTTGCAGATGCTTATACCCCTGAACAGTCATTTTGAGACATTTGGTTTCCAGACTACTCACGGTTTTGGGCCCGTAAAATGCCAGGGCGGTATAGGAACCCCACAAGTGACCCCATTTTAGAAAAAAAGACACCCCAAGGTATTCTGTTAGGTGTATGACGAGTTCATAGAAGATTTTATTTTTTGTCAAAAGTTAGCGGAAATTGATTTTTTTATTGGTTTTTTTTCACAAAGTGTCATTTTTCACTAACTTGTGACAAAAAATAAAATCTTCTATGAACTCGCCATACACCTAACGGAATACCTTGGGGTGTCTTCTTTCTAAAATGGGGTCACTTGTGGGGTTCCTATACTGCCCTGGCATTTTAGGGGCCCTAAACCGCGAGGAGTAGTCTAGAAAACAAATGCCTCAAAATGACCCGTGAATAGGACGTTGGGCCCCTTAGCGCACCTAGGCTGCAAAAAAGTATCACACATGTGGTACCGCCGTACTCAGGAAAAGTAGTATAATGTGTTTTGGGGTGTATTTTTACACATACCCATGCTGGGTGGGAGAAATTTCTATGTAAATGGTCAATTGTGTGTAAAACAAATCAAACAATTGTCATTTACAGAGATATTTCTCCCACTTAGCATGGGTATGTGTAAAAATACACCCCAAAACACATTATACTACTTCTCCTGAGTACGGCGGTACCACATGTGTGGCACTTTTTTACACCCTAAGTACGCTAAGGGACCCAAAGTCCAATGAGTACCTTTAGGATTTCACAGGTCATTTTGCGACATTTGGTTTCAAGACTACTCCTCACGGTTTAGGGCCCCTAAAATGCCAGGGCAGTATAGTAACCCCACAAATGACCCCATTCTAGAAAGAAGACACCCAAAGGTATTCCGTTAGGAGTATGGTGAGTTCATAGAAGATTTTATTTTTTGTCAAAAGTTAGCGGAAAATTGATTTTTATTGTTTTTTTCACAAAGTGTCATTTTCCACTAACTTGTGACAAAAAATAAAATCTTCTATGAACTCACCATACTCCTAACGGAATACCTTGGGGTGTCTTCTTTCTAAAATGGGGTCATTTGTGGGGTTCCTATACTGAACTGGCATTTTAGGGGCCCTAAACCGTGAGGAGTAGTCTGGAAATCAAATTCCGCAAAATGACTTGTGAAATCCTAAAGGTACTCATTGGACTTTGGGCCCTTTAGCGCAGTTAGGGTGCAAAAAAGTGCCACACATGTGGTATTGCCATACTCGGGAGAAGTAGTACAATGTGTTTTGGGGTGTATTTTTACACATACCCATGCTGGGTGGGAGAAATACCTCTGTAAATGACAATCTTTTGATTTTTTTACACACAATTGTCCATTTACAGAGTTATTTCTCCCACCCAGCATGGGTATGTGTAAAAATACACCCCAAAACACATTGTACTACTTCTCCCGAGTACGGCGATACCACATGTGTGGCACTTTTTTGCACCCTAACTGCGCTAAAGGGCCCAAAGTCCAATGAGTACCTTTAGGATTTCACAGGTCATTTTGCGGAATTTGATTTCCAGACTACTCCTCACGGTTTAGGGCCCCTAAAATGCCAGGGCAGTATAGGAACCCCACAAATGACCCCATTTTAGAAAGAAGACACCTCAAGGTATTCCGTTAGGAGTATGGTGAGTTCATAGAAGATTTTATTTTTTGTCACAAGTTAGTGGAAAATGACACTTTGTGAAAAAAACAATACAAATCAATTTTCCGCTAACTTTTGACAAAAAATAAAATCTTCTACGAACTCACCATACTCCTAACGGAATACCTTGGGGTGTCTTCTTTCTAAAATGGGGTCATTTGTGGGGTTCCTATACTGCCCTGGCATTTTAGGGGCCCTAAACCGTGAGGAGTAGTCTGGAAATCAAATTCCGCAAAATGACTTGTGAAATCCTAAAGGTACTCATTGGACTTTGGGCCCTTTAGCGCAGTTAGGGTGCAAAAAAGTGCCACACATGTGGTATCGCCGTACTCGGGAGAAGTAGTACAATGTGTTTTGGGGTGTATTTTTACACATACCCATGCTGGGTGGGAGAAATAACTCTGTAAATGGACAATTGTGTGTAAAAAAAATGAAAAAATTGTCATTTACAGAGATATTTCTCCCACCCAGCATGGGTATGTGTAAAAATACACCCCAAAACACATTCTACTACTTCTCTTGAGTACGGCAATACCACATGTGTGGCACTTTTTTGCAGCCTAACTGCGCTAAGGGGCCCAAAGTCCAATGAGCCCTTTTAGGCTTTACAGGGGTGCTTACAAATTAGCACCCCCCAAAATGCGAGGACAGTAAACACACCCCACAAATGACCCCATTTTGGAAAGTAGACACTTCAAGGTATTCAGAGAGGAGCATAGTGAGTCCGTGGCAGATTTCATTTTTTTTTGTCGCAAGTTAGAAGAAATGGATTCTTTTTTTTTTTCTTTTTTTTTGGCACAAAGTGTCATTTTCCGCTTACTTGTGACAAAAAATAATATCTTCTATGAACTCACTATGCCTCTCAGTGAATACTTTGGGATGTCTTCTTTCCAAAATGGGGTCATTTGGGGGGTATTTATACTATCCTGGAATTCTAGCCCCTCATGAAACATGACAGGGGGTCAGAAAAGTCAGAGATGCTTGAAAATGGGAAAATTCACTTTTTGCACCATAGTTTGTAAACGCTATAACTTTTACCCAAACCAATAAATATACACTGAATGGGGTTTTTTTTATCAAAAACATGTTTGTCCACATTTTTCGCGCTGCATGTATACAGAAATTTTACTTTATTTGAAAATTGTCAGCACAGAAAGTTAAAAAAATCATTTTTTTGCCAAAATTCATGTCTTTTTTGATGAATATAATAAAAAGTAAAAATCGCAGGAGCAATCAAATAGCACCAAAAGAAAGCTTTATTAGTGACAAGAAAAGGAGCCAAAATTCATTTAGGTGGTAGGTTGTATGAGCGAGCAATAAACCGTGAAAGCTGCAGTGGTCTGAATGGAAAAAAAAGTGCCTGGTCCTTAAGGGTTAGAAAGACTGTTGTCCTCAAGTGGTTAATCTAATCGCTCCAGTGGGATCACTTACATAAGATGACATTAGCAAGGCCCTTTTCGAATCGGCAACCATTTCAAAAAGCGGTTAAGTGTTTGTAGTATAAACCAGCACTAAGGGCCCATTCACACTAGAGCGTTTGGCCGGCAATTTCGGCAAAACGCTGAAGCGCTAGCGCATTTTAAAGCGCTAGTGCTATTATATTCCATTGGCCCGTTCTTACTTGGGTGATTTGCATTAATCGCGGCAATTAACACAAATCGCCAAACGCAAACGTGTATCCTGCACTATTTTCAGGTGATTTCCCGGCAATCGCGTTTCAGTGCTATAGAAGCGCTAAACGCAATCGCGGGAAAATCGCTGCAGTGTCCAGTCATTTTTCCGTGTTAAATTGTGGAAAAATCACTCCCTTTTGAGCTTTTAAGTGTGAATGGGGCCTAAGTGTATGTGAAAATTGAGAAAAAAATATCCACACAAGCAGCAATCATTTAAAAAAAATGCTAATTGGCTACTTTCCAGAGACAGAGTATTAGAAAGTCACCCAGCAGCTGTGTTAATTGTTTAGTTATTTGATGACCAAAAGTTCATCCTACCTGGTGAAGTTAATTTGCATGGTAACGTTATTTTGTTCAGCACTACTCATCCTTAGAGGCTAATGTTTCAGCAACATTTTTCAGGCTGGCCGCTGGAAGAAAAAATGATGAAAGCTGCATAATGGGAATGAACTAATACGTGCATTTCGAAACCACATTTAATCCAGGAAATGTTTTGGGGTTTTGTTTTTTTTCAGTTTCTTCAGCCATCATTGTTACTGGTTCTTTGGTCATTGTTAGCCCATATATTCTTTTAGCTCCATTTTGCCAATAAAGCATGTTGCTGAAAATAAAATGATTAAAAATTATATAATTTAGGCTGGGAGCACACTCGTCTGCGCAGAAAACCATGCATTTGTGGCATATGCGATTCTGCAGTTTTTCCTGTTTTTTTTTTTGGGGGGGGGGGGGAGGCAGGGGGTGCTTTTTTTTAATACATTTCTTTTTTTTCATTTGTTTAAATATTCATATTCAACATGTGAACAAATACATTATCAGATTATTTTGATACAGTATGTGGGAAGAGGGAACTTTCGGTGTGATTTTTAAAATGCACATAATGTAGCATTGGAAGACACCTACCAATGCGGTTTTTGTGTATCTCATAGACTTATGTTGTAAACAATTGCACATGTGATTCAAATAAGTGTGCTCCCAGCCTTTGTCACTTCTAACCAGTGCTACATTTAGACAGTGATGATTGGCATGCAGATATTCTGGGTTAGCATGCAAAGTGCTTGCAACTTGGAACTGAGCCAGAAATACACTGCAGTTTGTCCTGAGTTCCAAGCTGCATGCAGTCTGCATGTAAACCTGGGGTATTTGCATCTCATCAATTATCATTATGTTTGGATACTTTGTAGAAGTCTGAAACGCAGTCTTAACAGAAGATGATTCTTGGATAGTTTCTGTGCATAGAATGAAATTGTAATTAGCATTTAAATGTAACTGTTTTTGGAAGGTAGTTTGGAGTTGGAACACACCTTATAGGCTTCCGACATCTGTGTATTCAAACACTGATTCTGTACCTTTCTCTGAAGTGTCATTGTTTTCAGAAAATTGAACTTTTGCTTTCTCATGTTTGTTGGGCAAAATGAAAACTGTGCATACTACTGATGAGAGCATATTGTATCTTCTTCTTGTGTTATTACAAAGACAGATGAATTCAAAACACAGAAGTAAATCAATCCAACAGGGGCCGATGGCAGTCCGTGTGGGCTTAAAATGTAAACCATATTGTGAAACATAGACTACTAGGGAATCAATCAGTCTGCAGTTGATGTACGTTTGTTTGATGTCACCTTTTAACTGTGAGACCGGTAGGCTTCCTGTTAGATGTATGCAACCCCAAACCAATCTATAGTCAGGACATGCAGTATCTCTGATTACTTTAGCAGTGGTTATCTCCTGTTCTTAGAATACCTGTTGTGCAGCATCCTATGCTGGTTTAGTTATCTTGGCACACATTTACTCCTATCACCAGAATATTTTTAATCCAGTAGTTATCTTTCTCCCATAATTGCAAACTTTAACTCTTATCTGAGATCCAAGCATGAGTAAACATCTACTTATTTACAGTAAATCCTCCTGTAAAGGTTTGATTTTTTTCTTATTATTATTTTCATAGGTATATTAATGATTTTAGTTAGGTTTGAAATGTCCTTTTTTTTTCCCCCCTGTGCATGTTGTATAGCAAGGATAAACATTATGTGAAAAATGCTCTGCTTTTACATGTCTACTAAATTGCTTGTCATGTTGTGTTACAGATAGGGCCTTCTATACAGGATGCAGGGCCTAACTTTGTGTCTGGGTCAGTCCTTTCACACTGTGCAGGTTGTATAGTTCACACCATGCATTGCATGTGCGGTGCAGCTGTACAGTGAAGTATAATGTAAGTATGCTTCACTGCCACCGTAAACACAACTTACTGGTACGAAAGAGAGACAATGTATGTGTCCATGACAAAGTAGCACCCATTTTAACCCAGGGAAGAGGGAAAGAGCACAGACATCTGGTTCACGCTGGGGCACTTTTCAGGGGCGTTTCAACTCTTTGCAGATTGCCGACAGTCATCAAACGCTGTAACTATGTATCCCTATGGGACCATTCACACTGCATTGTTTGTGATTTGTGTAAATCGCAAACGTGCTGCATGCAGCACTTCCGGAGCAATCTCAATGTGATTCTCGTTCCTCCATTTCAGAATTGCAAAACTCAGTTGCTGTTAAAATCGCACCATCCCCATCTGAGAGTGAAACAGGCCTTGGAGTTAAAGTGTGAGGAAGGGAAAGAGCAGGGGTCTTCCCAGGGACAAGCTGAGGTGAAGCTGTCTGATAATTGCTTTTAAAACTATTAATACTGAATACTGGACTAAGAATGAACATTGCATTAAGGCCCCGTTCACACTGCACGCGTTTCCAGCCGCGTTTTGGAAACGCGTGCAGGAGGCAGACACACACAACATCAGACAGTGCATAGAATGCACTGTCTGATGTTCACACTGCATGCGTTCCGGACCTGTGCAGTCCAGGAACGCATGCTGCACGCATTTTTTGTAAAAACGCGTGGCTGTCTCATTCACATTTCAGTGATGGGATCAGCCACGCAATGCACACAAACGCGGATGGCGTGCGTTCGCATGCGTTGCGTTCCGCACGCATGGCCATCCGCGTTTGTGATGTGAACGGGGCCGAAAGGGACTCCGAGCAAGGCCTGTGGGTATGCCTTTAAGCATACCCACAACTAATTAATTATATACTCACACCTATCGGCATGATGTTTGTAATTATATCCCCCTGGGTTCCTTGTATTTCACTGCATTGCACTGAATGGAGCTGCCGACACTGGGGAAAGTGTCGTCCTGCATAATACAATGCTGAATAAGGAATCCAAGATGGCGGCCGTGATTTCGATCACGAAAATAACTAAAAGGCGTAGGGTGGCGGTTTATATATCATTGGAAAGAGGAGAAAGAGAGCTTCAAAATGGTATGCATCTTTCCATAGTTACTGCACTGCTCGGAGTTCCTTTAAGTGTCTTTTTAGGAAAGAGCATTGGAAACCGTTATCTTAATGTCTACTGTTACACCTAGCCAGTGCTGGGTCAGCTTGAAATAATTCTTCACATGTCACATCTGTAAATAGCTTGCCAGGAATACATGTAAATAATTCATTAACATTTAACAATCCTTATGGACCCTTTATCTGTCTTTGATTACTGATCTATTTCTCCTCTCTTTTTGTCACCCTAACTGTTTAAACATATTCACTGGAGACCTGGTTAACCAACCACTTAACCAAACTCCCTCTTTGACCGTCTTTGGCTTTGTTTACTTTACTATGGTTATTATTCCATAATGATTCTTCTTGCTCTGTCTTCAGATTTCTGCATTGTTTACCATACTTAACTACTCCAATTTCTCTTATTCTTAGAAATAACAGAGCCATACTTTTGGCTTTCATCTTACATTAGTGGAAGGACATTTAGTGTTGTCCACTCCAACACCCACTCATCCTTTCTGTTGTAGTATCGCAAGTCTCAGTCCTTAAGTCCTTATCCATCTGCTGCTATGGCCTTGACCAGTTTATTAGCTTTTTTTAGAATTCCTGTATTTTAATGCGATTGACACCCAATTCCGTAAGTCTGTAGCTACTGTTTAATGCTTTAATTTTTCATCTCCCTGACAGTCTAAAACCTGGCTCCTCTTTTGTGTTGTTCTGCCATCTTATGCTGGGTACACACGATACGTTTTTGCATTTGATAGATAATTTCCCACATGTCCGATATTACTTTCGTTTTACCGTTTGATTTCTTATAGAAGTGAATGGAAATTGATGAGAAAAGATAAGAGAATCGAGCGGGAAATCGAGCAGAAACGAGTCGAAAATCGATAGAACTGAAAAACGACTGAAAAAACACATCGTGTGTACCTAGCATTAAGCTTAGTATGAGTAAATATAACTATTTACACTTCCAACGCACCAATAACCCCACATCCCCCTAGCTGGTGCTTGGGGGTAGCATTTGATTCAGCACTTGTAACCTCACATTACCAAGTTGTCGTCTTCCAACTAAAAAATATCTCTCAGGTGTCTTTTCCTTTCTAACACAAAATCCAACTATAATGCTAATGCATGCTTTCATCATTTCCTGACTAGTTTGTTGCAACACTGCCCCCTTTGGTGTGCAATGAATTGTCTGGCAATTCTTCAGATCATCCTTAAAGTGGACTCTTGCATAGGACAGAAGGAAAACAGAGAAATGCCCCCTGTATGTATTTAGAGAGTTTTGACTCACTAATTCCCCCTCTTTTGTGTCTAATCACAAATTGTAATTCGATCTTTCCCTGTGTCACATGACTGCCAATGACAGGTAAGCTCACTTTAAAGCACAGGCTGTTAACAATATGTCTGCTTCCATGAATCAGGAAGTAGATACAGTGCAGATTTATTGCAGGATTTATATCAGCTGTAACAAGGAAATGTTTTTAGTTTGAAGGTTATCATGCTGTTGTGTATCTTTTAGAGCAGAGAGGACATTCTGAGTTCAGGTCCGATTTAACCCTACTGTTTGACTAAACCATCGCTGTTCTTGGTTCTAAGGTGTTGCTTTTCTGTTTGTCTTTCCACTGGTTTCCCATGAATGATAGCATCCAGATCAAGCTTCTTTGAGACGTACTCTGTGTGATGCTTACCAAAATTTGAAATCCAGTGACAGCAGTGAATGAGCGTATTGTTCCTCTCCCTACCCCCCCTGACAAAAATGCTCCATTGTGCTCACATGCAGTTGTTCTTCCTCCCCTCTCAATAGTAACAGGCCACTATTTGGCCAGTAGTTATGATGTTCTTGCAGATTTACAAATAACCTTTCAGGGCAATATTTTTACCAGGAACAAAGCCATTCTGGTTCTAATGAACTAGTCCGAATAATAGAATTGGCTTAGTTAATGTTGTACAGTGGCTTCTTTTCTCTGCCTTCTGGTAGTTAGATTGCTTTATAGTGAACTGGATTTAAATCAGCTAATTTCTGTGCAGCGATGCACCCATCATTTGGGCGCTGCCATAGGCCTTAATGAGAATTACCACATTACATTGGGACAACTCTGGGGGAAAAGTGTGAACTCCAACGCCAACCAACAAAGGCAAGTTCTAAAAAGGCTTAATACTATGTACAGGTGTCACTTCAGGCACCCTTTAAGATCCACTTTTGTTTTTGAAAAAATGTACTGTCTCAAAGATTGATAAGGCCCTCTGAACCCATAGTTTGCTTTTAATATACGATGGTGACAGTCTATTTCACAAGCTTTAGATGTCTTCACAATTTATACATTTCTTCTACACTGGACCATTAACATTTTGTTTCACACAGTTAAAGGTCAACACTGGGCAAAAAGCAAAATCAATGCTTTACAGTAAGCATTGCCATTGTGCGAAACTCAGGCATTTGATTCTACTTAATGTTGATCAATAGGACAGTCACTTTCCTTATCCTGTGGTTTTCACATTGCAAAATTCCAAGACAGCAGATCCTAATTTTTTTTTATTACAAGCTATAAGAGGTCCTGATGGATCTCATAGTTTATTAACAGCTGGAAAACTTCCATATTTGGGGAATCCTGTTTATATAGTACAACCATATTCATATGGTTTACCATTGTTTGTCACACTAAAAACTGCATATACTGTACAGTAAGTTGACTTGATGATCTATAATAGATTTGGCATGAAAGAACATAGAATTATATAAAAAAATATATATTCTTATGGGATGCTGAGATAATTCATTCCATTATTTATTCAAGGTAACCTTCAACTTGCCCTGGTAATTAATATCACTAAATATGCTGCAATCAAAGTCATCCTAGAGCTAAAAGGTAAAAAAAACCTTGGGACCTTCAGAACATATCCAATATGAGCTTTTTAAACATGTTCTTGAGGCTTCACTCTGGTCCATGTACAAGGGAAACCATAAATCTCATACACGAGTATGGTCCGCCAGGCAATATCCATGACTTAAAAGGAGATAAGTATGGTAGCCTTAATAACCCTCTCGCTACCAAATCATTTTATCTGCTTTTTGTGTCTATGACTTTCAAGAGATTTATTTATTATGGCAAAAACAACCATGAAGCGATACTAGGCAATTTTGATTGTCTCTAAACCACCAGTATTGGGCATAACACAAAGATTATTTTGCTGTTTCACATGATAAGGATAGCTTAATTCAATGACATTACCATAAGTGGAAAAAGGTGGCTTTTTAAGACACTTGGACAATACACTTTGTGGGTACGTTCCTGCTTCCTCAAGTCAATGCAAGTGTCTGAAGGTATAGTATTTATGGCCAAGAGTTTGGCCCAATGCAATTCTCTCTTCTACCTCTGGAGTGCTCTTCAGATGAAGAAAGGAGACTTGGATCAGATCAAGTAAACATTTTTATGCTTCTCCACACAACCTCAACGTAATGGTATAGAGGTAAGGCATACCCCTCTGGATCAGAAGATTTGGAGTTCAAATCTGGCTTTACAACAAGTTCTTTAGCTGCTTTTTATTGACTTTCATTCTTCTCCAGCATATAACACCACTTGTTAAGGTTTTAAAATACCTAAACTCCTATAGCTTTTTTCACTCATTAAGTAAAAACATTTTCATGCCAATTTAAGATATATTCTGCCCAATTGCACCTCAGTAACTCCCATATATACCTAAATGAGTAATAGCTGCACAGAGTATCAAGCATTGCAACTCTGGAGCAATCATGGAAGGGTCTACAATGTCTTCGCTACCAGTCCAGACAGGAAGTGGTTGAACAGAGACTGCAGTGGACAAACAACTATATATATATATATATATATATATATATAATTTTTTTTTTTTTATAGAAATAATAGGGTACACGAGTGTCAACTTTTCACCGCTTTCACTAATTTCTTTCCCTGGTGACATTATACGTTTAAATTACAATACAAAATATACAAGGACAGTTTTTCACTCAGAGCAGAAACAACATGACAAATTTCCACCCTTCCCGGCTCTGTTTAAAGCTTAATAAAGTGCTTTGGGTGGAGTTTAGCTTGGACTTACAAGAAACGAAGCTCTCTGAGCATCTTTTTTATTTATTATTATAATTTTTTATTATTTATTATAACTATAACACAGCTTGCCTTATAGTTCTGCAAGCTGTATTATAGTACTGAAGGAGTTTACATAGGATGTTGTATAAGTATCTTGTGGTCTAAAATGGTTTAGAGGAATATACCGTAAGCAAAATAAATATACACTGTACCATATTTTAAATATGTTAATATCTTACACAATGTTTTGTTGCACTTTTAAATCGCATACATACCCAGAATTCTTCTGAAAATGGAGTCTAGATTGCTTCTGTTTTATCTTGTAGAGATATATTGGACATGTTTTCCTAATGTTTTGGAAACAGCAGGTAATCTGCACAAGCTGTTCTGGGTTCCTTCTTTCTGTTGGGCCACAGTGATTCACACGCAGATGGTGGACCTTATGAACTTTTGCAAAGGTCAAAATGCATTTGACACAGCAGTTTAGTGTTCTAATGGATCTCTTATTCACAATAGATAAACAGATACTTTTGAAGGTTATATTACCTTTTATGCACTTTCTTAAAGTACAGTACAATAATAAATGTTTTTTTATTCCAATGTAATGTTATTTTGATTTAATATTGTATTGTAACTTTTTTTTTCTATTCATGTTGAAGTACTTTTGTTTTTCAAACCATAACTTATTTTGGTGTGGGGTTTGAAATATCTTAAATAGTAATACCATCCATGGGGCAAACTAAGTACTTAAAGTACTGAAACGAGAAACAATTTATATAGTATCAGTTGTCTGTTTTTGTTTTGTATGTATGTTACGGCCATATCCCTAAGGTGTTCTGCAATCTAATATGTTTATTAAAGCCATTGGTGTACCTCCTTCATTCTTTATTGGATCATATCCCAAAGTTGTCCACTGGATGGCCAATGTGCAAAGTGGCTGAGTGATGTGGCCAATACATGAAGAGTTCTTCCTTTTTTGGACTTTGGCTGGCCAAAACACAAAATGACTGGACCTGGCCTGCCAAGTTCCAGAGAAAGCTTTGCCAAATAGTGTTCAGCGGCATTGCTCCATGTCCCATCCCTCCACTCATCACCTCTTATACCCCCTCCCCCCTTGCGCAGATTTATAGCGCTAATTGCACGCTCTCTCTGCACCTCTAGCCCTCCACTAGTGTTTGCTTCCAATGTCCGGCTCTATCTTCTGGCATGGCCGAGCAACTTCTCTGGAATATGCAGCATTTCCCCCGGTTATGCTACTTTACTACACCGAGGCATCCAGGAGCACAGGGCTGGAGGTGCAAAGCGAGAGTGTGCAGATGGCACCATAAATCCGTGCAGGAGGGAGGAAAGAGGTGATAAGGAATGCAGGAAAGAAATTATTGCAGGAAAGCTGCCTTCAGTTCCGGTCTTTTTGCATTTGGGTGGCCAAAGTCCCATACAGGAAGAATGTTTGCATATTGGTCGGATTACTTGGCAGCTTCATGTATAGACCAGGCAGATGATGAAGTGGCCAGACTCCGGGTTCTGGCCATAACATATACATAACAAATGTAAGTGAAGGTACAGATTTGTTAATGTAATATCATGCAGACAAACCATTATATTTTAGTATAAAGTTTAACATGGTAAAAAGCTTTATTGATATTTTAAAAGCATAATACAACAAAATAAAAAACAGTGTTGATATTCGTAAAGCGTAATAAAACAAAAAAAATGTAAAGCATACAGTTTATAAAGTTGACTTTTGTACTGCCTCAGCTACCAATATCCCCTAAAATCCTACATGTAAATGTAAGACTTGCATGACCTGACCACACATGGCTGGACAGGGCACCAGTCTGATCTCTGCACATATGTCATTTGCCTCTCTTCGAAATCTCACTACATGCCCATATAGCACAGGAATGAGATACCACCTCAAATGTATGTAACCATGTCTGCTGGTCTTGGGAACAGCTGGGCTCCAATCTGTGGCATTAACAGCCAGACATTCACTGTATGAAAAATTTGTGCAGACAAATTTGTGCGCTGTTAAAATATAATGGACAAAACAAAGCACAGTAAAAATGTACATGCATGAACAGGCCCATAGCTAGCATGGGTCAGTTTTGCATGCCTTACAAACTGCTGTCCGCCACTCTTGAGCTAGTGAGATCAGAGCCCAACTGCACACTTTTAGGCCCAGTGCACACCGGGCGGATCCACCGGCTGAATCCGCCTGAAAATCCGTATGGCTTATGTATCTCTATGGGCTGGTGCATACCGGCGGTTTGAGGTTTTTAGCAAGCCGCAAACGTGCCTCTTGCTGCACGTTTGCGGTTTGCTAAAAACCTCAAACCACCGGTGTGCACCAGCCCATAGAAATACATTAGCCATGCTGATGCGGATGCGGCTGGTGAACACCCGGCGGATCGCATCAAGATCCGCCCGGTGTGCACTGGGGCTAATTTCTGTCATCCGCACCCAAAACCACTAGCGTTTTGTGGATCTGCTAGCGGTTTTGGTGTGCACTAGGCCTAAATGTTTACAAAGAACATTCCTATTTTTTATATAATCTATTTTAGAGAAATGATTTGTATTGCGTTTATAGAGGATTAATATTAAATACAAGCCACAGATTAAGTTTGAAACTTGTCTTCTGTTTTTCAGGTGTGACTCACAATATCCCTTTACTCCGGGAGGTGATAACGCATCCGCTTTTTATCAAAGGAGACATTACTACAAAATTTCTCCCCGATGTCTATCCAGATGGATTTAAAGGTATGCTCTATATTGTCCTTAACATTCCATTGCTTTTGATTAACATCAAAGCACATATTTTTCTTTCAATAGTTTTTACTAGTTTTATCATAAACCAGAACAAGATCAATAACCAAGATAATGGGCTCAATTCTGGTAGCTATGTGTGGTAAATATTTTTTTGTAGGTAAAATACCTCATGAGGTATTTTCCTCTTCTTTTATCAATTCTGAAAGATTTTTCTCCATTTCCGAACATGAGGTAAAACATGAGGTAAATGCATAGGCCTCGATTCATAAAAGTGCTGTCGGTAAGGTAACGTCGAGCGGGGAAACACCGCTGTTGGTATTTCAGCCTTCAGGGTGTTAATTCATAAAAATGTTGCTAGTTGTGACAGGCGTGCGGAGATAGTCCGCTGTAGGCAGGCGTTAGGTTGTCGGGAGACATGCGGAAACAGGAGAAGCAGGCGGAGTCCCTCCGTGCGGTGTTCTCTCTGCAGCTGCTTGGGAGGTCTGTCCCATTCACTGCAATGTATTCCGCACGCTTCTCGCCACATCAGAGGTAGCGGTAATACCCGTCCGCATACCGCTACCTCTAATCTTTATGAATTGACTACTTGTTACTTTTGTTATGATAATCACCGCTCAAGGCGGTGATTTATCACTCTGCTCACGAATGTCGGCTTTTCATGCGGAAAAAGCCTTTATTAATACAGATTTTGCTGCGTGGTCGGTAAAGTGAGCCGTTTTCAGCATATCCGCATGCGGGAATGCTTTATGAATCGAGGCCATAGAGTGAGGTAAAACATGAGGTATTTCAGTGGTAAGCATGCAGCAAATAAGTAATAGTCTTTGATTTTCTTCCTTAAGTTAGGATAGTCTTTGGTAGATTGTTGTTTTGAGAAGGGAAGGTGTATATGATTATGTAGCAACCTATGAAAAGTAAATTTATAGGCATGCATTATAAAAAATAAAAAATAAAAAAAAAGCTCATTTACCTTTAGAGGCTGGGGGAAGGGGGGGAGGAGCACTTTTAGAGGCTGGGGGAAAGGTCAGCACTGTTAGAGACTGGGGGTGTGAGTACTTTTACATTTAGAGGCTGGGGTCTGGAGGGGGGGTTACAGCACTTTTACTTTTAGAGGCTGCTGGGGGGGGGGGGGGGCCTCGGAGCACTTTTAACCAGAGGAGGGGGGGGGGGGAATCAGTGTTTGCCGCAGTTTTACTTAATTTTTAAAAAAATAGAGGCTGTGGGTTGGAGCATTTTTACTTTTTTTTCCAACCAGAGGTTAGGGAATGGCAATGTTGGGGGGGGGGGCACGGCAGATGAAGGATTTTACAGGGTTTGGAGCACTTTTTTAAAACAAAATGGAAGCTGGGAGGGGGGGGGGGGGGGATTCGTTGGTCAGATCACTTTTACTTATTTCAGCAAAATATGGGGGTCCTGAACACAGAACAAGCTGAAAAGGCTCCATGTTATGTGACAGATATCACAATTCTGTCACAGCACTTCATTTATCATGTGGTAAAGGTAGGTCTAATTATGTGAGGTAAAAGACATGCAAACACGCCCCTTATTTCTCTTCAGAATTCAAGTGTGAGGTATTTCACTACTACAGAACACACATTTTTAGTTGAAAATTACCACATGAATTACCTCATGAAATTACATGAGGTAAAACTTTACTTAAACTACCAGAATTCAAAAGTTGATTTCCCTCATGAGGCAAACCCAATTCCATGAGGTAATTATTTACTAAACGCTACCAGAATTGAGCCCAATGAATCTTATAATACAACATCATATCCAAGCAGAAAAATAGTATATGTTATGTCGGTATTAGCATAGCAATATGAACCCTGAAGGCTTAGGAGCCTGTGAAAGATAATTATCATAAACCAGGGACTTGATAATCATATAGTGGTATCCTCATAATGGAATAATTCAGTAGTAGAGGGCCATCTAACAACACAGCTGAGGAAAATAGCAACTGACCATTCACAGGACCAAATATCAAAGCACATATTTTAAATACAGCGGCCCTTTCAGCATAAGTATGTCTATGCTCTTAAAGGAAACCAGAGATGATTATAACAGATTTATACATACCTGGGGCTTCTTCCAGCCCCCTCCGCACAGATCACACCCACGTCTTCCTCCGCCTTCTCTGTGTCCCAGTAGAAGCCCTGTAAGTTTAGGCAGTCGGGGCGCACTGAGCATGCATGGCCTGGCCGCATGCGCACTCCCCACAGTACTGCACAGGCGCTGAACGCTCCCAGCTGCGGGATCGAGATGGGGCGCTCACTGCGACACTGTGCATGCACCGACTGCCCCTGACTTGCCAAACTTACGGGGCTTCTACCGGGACACCGAGAAAGCGGAGGAAGACGACATGGGAGCAATCCATGCAGAGGGGGCTGGAGGAAGCCCCAGGTATGTATAAATCTTTTTATAACCAATCATCTCTGGTACACTTTAATTTTCTTATGTTGAACTACATAGATATATAAGATGTACTCAATTTCCACATTTGGCTTGATGTGAATATATCACCAAGACTGGTTTTAGCCTAACATACAGTACTTTGTTAAAGTGGACCCACATTAAAAATACAAGATTTCAGAAATAAAATCTATTTTCTAAATTATAATAATAAATAGCAGCCTTTTTTCAGCTGCATGATGACAAATATAAAATATTTTACATTTATCGAGGAACCCCTCCCTTCCTTTCAAATTGTCGGGAAAAAATCCGGCAAACTGGTGGAATAGGTGGTGTCCAGCAATGGAGGAATTGCTTATGGCTGCCCCCAGTATAACCCTAGTTCTGAAAAGAGAAGAGTGAAAGGCATGCACTAAAATGCTCATAGGCTTGAAGGAGTGTTTATTTATTTTTGTATGTGTCAGAGTGGTGCAACTAGATATTTTTAATTTAAGAAAATGTTTGGTTTGGGTCCGCTTTAAAGATTTGAGTGTGAGTTCCTATAGAGAGCAGAAACTAGTTTTGTTAATCCTTTTTAATGTTGGCAATCTCAAAGGTGCAAACTTAATTACTTATGACACCAAATATATGATAAACGTGTACACAAGTGCAAAGAAAGCTGGAGCAAAACTGCAGCAATTGCCCAGAGCAACCAATCAGGTTCCAACTGTTCTGAATAAATAAGGATTATGACCCAGAGTAAACAGTGTTGATGATATGTTGATAGAAAGAGTTTCACACACATTCTTAAAGAGACTCCGTAACAAAAATTGCATCCTGTTTTTAATCATCCTACATGTTCCAAAAGCTATTCTAATGTGTTCTGGCTAACTGCAGCACTTTCTACTATGACAGTCTCTGTAATAAATCAATGTATCTTTCACCTGTCAGACTTGTCGGCCTGTGTCTGGAAGGCTGCCAAGTTCTTCAGTGTTGTGGTGCTGCTAAACTCACCCTTCCTAGCCCCTCTATGCACACTGCCTGTGTGTTATTTAGATAAGAGAGAAGCTGCTCTAATCAGCTGGATAAATCGTCCTCTGAGCTGGCTGGGCTTTCACATACTGAGGAATTACAAACAAGGGCAAAGCTGTTTGCAGGAAGAAAAGAGCAGCCTGAAACTTCAGTGCATGGGGGAAAGAAACACACAAATGATCTCTTGAGATTCAAAAGGAATGCTGTATACAGCCTGCTTATGTATGGATGTATTTTCTATGTGTAGACATACTGTACATCAACCTACTTCCTGTTTTGGTGGCCATTTTGTTTGTTTACAAACAAACTTTTTACAACTGTTTTTAACCACTTTTAATGCGGCGAGGAGCGGCGAAATTGTGACAGAGGGTAATAGGAGATGTCCCCTAACGCACTGGTATGTTTACTTTTGAGCGATTTTAACAATACAGATTCTCTTTAAGGTGGCCATACGCTGGTCGATTTGCCATCAGATCGACCAACAGATAGATCACTCTCTGATCGAATCTGATCAGAGAGGGATCGTATGGTTGCCTTTAACTGCAAACAGATTGTGAATCGATTTCAGCATGAAACCGATCACAATCTGTGGAGCTGCCGCCGCCCCCCCCGCCCCCCAAGTATACATTACCTGCTCCGGCCGGCGCAAGTCCACCCCTGTCCCCGCTGCTCCTGCTGGGCTCCGGGTTCCGGCTGGCTTCACTTCTTTCTGTCCGGGGAAGTGTAAACAGTAGAGGGCGCTCTACTGTTTAAACTTCCTGTCGGGACAGGAAGTAAGTGAAGCCAGCCGGAACCCAGCGGAGAAGGAGCAGCGGAGACAGAGGAAATACGCGCCGGCAGAGCAGGTAATGTATTGCCGCTAGCGTCAGTCGTCGGCATTCGAACTCCCGACCCGCCGGTGATCGAGCGAAATCTTCCGCATGGACCGATCGACGGGAACGATTGATTTCGGGCGAAAATCGATAATTCTGTCAGCGTTTGCGCAACGATTTCACAACAGATTCAATCACAGTGATCGAATCTGCTGTATATCGGCAGGAAAATCGTTAGGTGTATGGGCCCCTTTATAGCGAATCTGAGGTGATAGAGGTATGGAGGATGACATTTTTATTTATTTATTTATTTTGTTTAAACAATGTAAGCTGCCTGGCTTTTACTCTGATCCTGTGTCTCTAATAAGCTTAGGCATAGACCCTAAACAAGTGTGTGTGTACACTACTGATATATTATGCTACCATGTTATTAATGTTTTATCTATGTTTGAGTCTAATAAACGAAAAAGAAACAAGTATTCTGATCAGTAGCTTTGAGCAACCACACCACTTTTGCTTCAGTTTTCATTTTAATTGTTTTGATAAATCAGCCCCACTTAAGACTGTGTGTGGGCATAATAGCAATATACTTGTCAATATTACCTTTCTTACCTTAATTATATTATATATTTGCTTTTTTGGGAGCTTAAAAATGTAACATAGATAAGGTGAAAACCAGGGCTGTGGAGTCGGTCCAAAAATCCACCGACTCCGACTCCTCAGTTTAGGATTCCACCGACTCCTCGACTCCTCTAATTTGCATATTACAGTTTTGTTGATTAAAAGTATGTAACATGAAATTCGTCTCTTAACTGCCAACGCTTAGGAATTTTACAAGACAACTGAAGTGAGAAGGATATGTAGACTACTATATTTATTCCCTTTAGACTAAAACTAGTCCTTGGTAAGAGTACTTGTAAAAGGTACAAACCGGAACAAAGAACATCTATCAGGCCCTAGGCAATGTAACTGTGGGTACATGTAAGAGTGATGTGCAAGTACTCTGCAGGGGAATGAGTAGATTGTAAACAGACAACACCTCTGTGTTCAATGTGCACAGCATTCTCAGTGGATTCCCTGCAGCTCTGTGGGGAGTGCATATGTAGAGTATAGTACTACTGTGTAACAAAGTAAACCTGAGACAGATGAAATTAAAGTTTTATACATACCTGGGGCTTCCTCCAGCGGCCTTCAGGATAATCAGTCCCTCGTTGTCCTCCTCCACCACCTGGATCTTCTGCTATGAGTCCAGGTACTTGAGCCAGTCGGGCGTAGTGCGCATGCACACACTCCGCCGCTGCATGCAGCCGGACAGCGCTGACTGGCTGAATTACCAGGACTCATAGCAGAAGATCCGGGTGGTGGAGGACAGCGAGGGACTGATTAGCCTGAAGGGGGCTGGAGGAAGCCCCAGGTATGTATAAAACTTTACTTTTCATCCGTCTCAGTTACCCTTTAATTTGTAGTCACCAAACCAACTTTTAACAACATATCAAATTATTTGATTTCATCAGCAAAGGGAGTGCATACATTTGCATAAATCAGCATCAATGCAGAATTATTTCCATCTCGTTGACCATCTCTATTAGTGACACGGCTACACATCAGGCTTTATTCTTACAGCATAGATGTTATTTAGTGTATATAGAAGAGATTCCTGTGTACACATCATATATACAGTCACAATCAGATATGTATATCTGTCCTTAAAAATACGGGGACTGCTTTATTGAAGCAGCAAAAGTAACTAATTTTGATTGGTTTATTTCATTTTTGTGGAGTAAGCACAGCTATTACGGTATATATACTGTATATATACATTATTTTTAATGACTAATATCTGAGAAATAGAACATTTTATCATATTTTCTATTTTAATTACAGCTACAAATTCATTAGGAGTCGGTGCATTTTTTCCCGACTCCGACTCCAGGCACCCAAAACTGCCCGACTCCACGACTCCGACTCCACAGCCCTGGTGAAAACAGATGAAAACGGGGAGGGGGGGGGGGGGGGGGAAGCTTTCTGAATCCTGCCCATTGAATTTTAAATGAAACAACTCAGATGCAATTGAAGTGCAGACTTCAATTGCATCTGAATCTGTAAAATACTGCTTATTTTACAGATTACTGTTCCTCCCACAACATTCAGTTACCTTGTGGTCATTGTTTTTTATCTTATCTGAAATGGGAAGTTATTTGCCTTTTTTTCGATAAGCTTGTTACTGTAGGGCTGAAAAAAGAATTTGCGTAATCCTTTTGGCACTGAACAGTTCAGCACAGTTCAGCAAATGCACACTGACCAGGTGTAAAAAAATAAATAAAACTAGGGGACATATATGGATCTGTTTTAGAAGGAAAAAAAAAGGAAAAAATTAAATAAATAAATATGTATATATATATATATATATATATATATATATATATATATATATATATATATATATATATATATATATATATATATATATATATATATATATATATATATATCTCACTAACTATTTTACTATTACTGTCAGTATATATCCATTACAGAAGGCATTTAAATGTATTGCAACCATGCCTCAAATATTGTTGCTCTGCAATAAAACTGTTGTGGTTGTATTTTGGCATATGAGTACACTTAAAGTACCTTGTTTTAATCCTCTATTGCAGGTCACAGTTTGACATCGCAAGAGAAGAATGAACTCCTTGCCACAACTGCATCTCTATATGTGGCTAGCCAGTTGAGGTCACACCATTTCCTAAATAACAGCAGGTGTGTTTCAACACATAGAGAAAAGCGCACCTTTTACTGAAATTTTGTATCGACACATACAGTATGTTTCTATGTTTGAACTAACTTCTGTGTTGATATTAGTAGTTTATACAGGTAATGGTACACACTATGCAATTTTCCATAATATCGACGGGTCTAATTGATAATTTCTGTCAGGTCCGATCAGGTTTCCGATAGATTTTCTGATAGTCAAAAAATCAATCGGAAACCTGATCGGACCTGCCGGTAATTATCGATTCGACCCGTCGATCTTGCATTGTGTGTACAAGGCATTAAGTGTGAGGGGCTGTGGACCTTGAGCACTGTGATGTATCTGGAAGTTTAATATAAATGAGCCATACAGATCTTTTCTGTTTACTTTAGTGCTGGTCCTTTGCATCAGCTTGCTGTGATGCAATACATAAATTTTCAGTTATTTCCATATTAAAATCTATCACAGAGTATCCTGTATAGAAGCCTGAAATGCAAAATATTTTTCCCATGTCCCACTAATTAACCACTCAATCCTATCTGGATGACTAGAAGCTGCTGAACTCTAACTGAACGCATATACACATCCAGTGTTTTTGCAGCATGTGCACGTGCATACGCTTGTTCCTGGCAGAATTCCGTTGGCAGCGATTGGTGAAGGGGAACAGGCTTTCCCTTAACCAATCACAGTGCCTGGAATGTATGGACATATAACCCAATCAGGGGCTATCTCCATTCATGATAAAGGAAGTAGTAAGAGCATAGGGAATCTTAAAAAAAAGAAAAAAATTGAACACTTCCTGGTTTACTATGATAGTGCTTCTATCGCCATCTAGTGGCAAAAAAGTAAAATTACAGCAGACAAATTACATTTTTAATAAAGAATTGGTTAAATGAATCTCTTCCAAAGACTCCAGCCCCACGTTAACCCTCTGGCAGATAATCCCGACACTGCATCGGGGTGAAAAGAAATGCCCATTTAGATAATCCCGATACAGTGTCGGGGTAAAAAAAAAAGAAGTTTCCCAGCACTTTACCATGGGTTGCCCTGGTACAGGGTGCGCAGTCCCCGTTCTCCGGACGGTTCCCAGTGTCTCTGATGCCTTCTGGTCGTCCTGAGCCTTCGGATCCCGCCCTCCGATCCCGTCCTCTGGTCCCCTCCGGTTCCTCCGTCGCATCTCTTTCCGCGTCCCTCTACCCTCTTGTGCCTTCTGATCCTGTCCTCTGGGCCTTCTGATCCCGTCCTCTGGGCCACCGATCCCGTCCTCTGGGCCACCGATCCCGTCCTCTGGTCCCCTCCGGTCCCGTCCTCTGGTCCCCTCCGGTCCCTCCTCCTTTCGCGTCTCCTTCCGCCTCTCCTTCCGCGTCTCCTTTAGCCATACGCAATGACGTCGCACGTGAAGTCGACGCTAGGGGGCGCGGCGGTAAATTTGAATTTGTATTGGATTGAATACACATGTATCCAATCCAATACACAGTAAAAATAACAAGTTTGAAACACTATAAATAAAATGATGCAAAGAAAAAAAAAACACCATTTGCTGTTTGGATTTTGCTGGTGACACTTGCACTGATATTTCTGCTGATTTTTCTGGTTTTGACCCTTGCTTGGACTATCGACTATTCTATCGACTGCCGCCTGGATTTGACCCTTGCTTTTGGATAACGACGACGCTTTGATTGCCACCTGGATTGACCCTTGCTCCGAATAACGACTACGTTTTTTCTGCCGCCTGCCCTGCTATGGCTTCCAGCTCCCGTAGACGCCTCTCCCCGCGAACCCTGATGCAGGAGTTTGATGACAGCGAGGATGAGCAGCTGTTATTCTCACTCAAGTGACAGCTATGTGACAAACATGTCATCATCTGACTCAGAGTCTGACAGCGATGACTTCACCGAAGAGGTTGAGAACATCCGCACATGGATCGCTATAGACCCTACCCAGAATAATCCTGCCCCCCCCCCCCCCCCGCGATTCCCATTTACAGGCGAACCTGGCCAAAAAGTTCCCTGTGACCCTAACCCCCTGGCCTATTTGAAACTTTTTTTGGACGAGGCCATAATCCAAAATATAGTGGAGGAAACCAACCGCTATGCGGAACAGCAGCCTGGTCTATTCAGGAGGTTTGCTAGGGGAAAAAGGTGGGAACCAGTCACCCAGGATGAGATGTGGCTGTTCATGGGCATCCTCATCCTCCAGGGGATTGTGGGGAAACCCCGCCAGACAACATATTGGAGCACCAACCGACTGATTGCTACACCTTTTTTTGGGACTGTCATGTCAGAAAACAGATTTAGCCTCATCATGAAAAACCTGCATTTCATGAATAATGAGACCTTTGATGAGGCCACCCATCCTGCCCCCAAACTGTGGAAGATCTACGACCTATTTCAAATGGTCATACGCAAATTTCAGTCCGTGTATGTTCCAGAACGAGACGTAAGCGTGGATGAGAGCCTAATGGCGTATAAGGGGAGACTTGCTTGGAAACAGTACATCTCTTCCAAGCGTGCCAGATTTGGGATAAAATCGTTCCTATTGTGCGAATCTAATTCCGGATATATTTGGAATGCCATTCTATACACTGGCAAAGGCACACAATTTGACCCCAGCTACAGCCAGTTTGGCCTTGCATCTGCCTCTGTCCTCTCCCTCATTTCACCGCTTCTTGGTCAGGGATATTGCCTGACCACAGATAATTACTACATCTCCCCTGAACTATATGCATACCTCATCAGACACAAGACTGATGCATACGGCACTGTCCGGCCTAACCGTCGCGATCTGCCATCAGCCTTTTCTGCTCAGAAGCTGAAGCCAGGGGAAATCGTGGCATGGCAGAAGGGTAAACTGATGGCCCTCCGCTGGAAGGACAAGAAAGATGTTTCCCTTTTGTCCACAGTCCATAACACTGACACTGCTGCAGCCAAGAATCGTGCTGGGAAGACAATCCAGAAACCCCAGGTCATTCTGGGTTATAACAATAACAATAATATTTATATAGCGCTTTTCTCCCTGGGGACTCAAAGCGCTGTGACCCTGCATTATGCAGTCTCAAAGGCTAGGGAAAAGAGGTGAGTTTTTAGCCTTTTTTTAAAGGGAAGGTCCAAGCAAAAAAAAAAAATGAGTTTTACTTACCTGGGGCTTCTACCAGCCCCATGTAGCCATCCTGTGCCCTCGTAGTCACTCTCTGCTGCTCCAGTCCCCCGCTGGCAGCTTTCTGACCTCGGAGGTCAGGGCCACATTGCGTACATTTTTACGCATTCCAGCTAGTGCAGGAACAAAAATTTACTCATTGCACCACTAACGCGTAAAAATGTATGCGTTAATGTTCCTGCACTAGCGGGAATGTGTAAAAATGTACGCAATTTGGCCCTGACCTCCGAGGTCAGAAAGCTGCCAGCGGGGGACTGGAGCAGCAGTGAGTGACTACGAGGGCACAGGATGGCTGCATGGGGCTGGTAGAAGCCCCAGGTAAGTGAAACTCATTTTTTTTTTTTGCTTGGACCTTCCCTTTAAAGCTGTCCAGAGAAGGAGCCTCTCGTACTGATTGTGGAAGTGAGTTCCATAGAGTAGGGGCTGCATAGGAAAAGGCCCGAGCACCAAATGTTAAATGTATCCTGGGAATAACCAGCTTCATCTTGTTGGAAGAGCGGAGGGTGCGTGGAGGGGCATAAAGTTCCAATAGATCCGCTATGTATTTGGGTCCCATGTGGTGTAGAGCCTTGAATGTCAGCAGGCAGATCTTAAAATTGATTCTCCATTTTACTGGCAACCAGTGAAGAGTTTGCAGTACTGGGGTGATGTGTGAGCTGCGGGGGGCATTGGCTAGGAGTCTGGCTGCAGCATTCTGTACTAGCTGTAAGGGGCGCAGAACCTTATCTGTAGATCCGATTAACAGGGCGTTGCAGTAGTCTAGGCGGGAGGATACAAATGCGTGAACCAGGGCAGGTAGGTCTTCAGCTGGGATAAGGTGTTTTATTTTCGCTATATTTCTTAGATGGAAGAAGGAAGACTTGATGACAGCTGATACCTGCTGTCTGAGTTTTAGATTTCCATCCAGGATCACCCCAAGGTTTCGCACAGAGTCTTTATACTGCACAGTATCTCCCCCAATTGCTAGTTTGAGGTGGTGAGCGTTTTGAACTTTATCCATCATGTGTGGACCACCTACCACCAACACCTCTGTTTTGTCAGAGTTCAGCCTCAGCCAACTGGTGTTCATCCAATTTTGTAAATCCACTAGACACGCATTTATGGATGCTGATGGGTCTTGGGTGCCAGGCTTGAAGGACAGATACAGTTGTGTGTCATCTGCATAACAATGGTATCCTAAACCATAGTTCTGGATTATTTTGCCCAGTGGGAGCATGTAGACTGCAAAGAGTAATGGTGATAGTACAGAACCCTGTGGAACTCCATAGGCAAGTGGCACTGGATTAGAGTAGTGTGTGCCTAGACATACTTGCTGTGTCCTGCCAGATAGGAAGGTCTGAAACCAGCTAAGAACAGTACCCCTTAGGCCACAGTAATTCTTCAGTCGCTGGATTAGTATTTCATGGTCCACAGTATCAAATGCTGCTGACAAGTCAAGAAGAATCAGAATTGAGCAATCACCCTTGTCCCTTGCAGTAAGTAGATCATTCATTACTCGGACTAATGCTGTTTCAGTGCTGTGCCTTTTCCTGAATCCTGACTGAAAAGTATCAAAGATGTTGTTATCTGTAAGCCTGGCTTCTAGCTGGTTGGCGACTGCTTTCTCGATAACTTTTGATAGGAATGGTAAGTTCGCCACAGGTCTGTTGTTGGTTACAGAATCAGGATCTAGTGATGGTTTCTTCAGGAGGGGTTTTATGATTGCTTTCTTTAGTTCTTCTGGGAAAAGTCCACTTTGCAAGGAGCACTGAGTGATTTTGTGAAGTGCTGGCCTGAACAGCGCTGGGCACTGCATTAAGGATCCAGTTGGGCCAGGATCCAGGTCGCAGGTAGTGGGGCGGAGACTTTGAATGAGAATTCCAAAATCTTCTACACTCAGAGTGTCAAAGACTTGCCATGGTGGTACGGTAGTAGGCATATGCAACGTCCAGTGGTCAATTGATGTTGTTGGTGTAATGCTGGCACGGATGCTAGACACCTTGTTTGTGAAGAAGGCTGAGAATTCTTTACACCTTTCCCTGGAGTATGTGGTTGGGGCTTTTAGGCAGGAAGGATTGCAGAGTGATTCCACTGTGTGGAAGAGTTGAGCAGCTCTGTTGTTGGCTGTAGATATTTTGTGCGAGATAAAGTCTGATTTTTTCTTGGTTATTGCTTGTTGGTATTGTCTGAGTTGTTAAACTAGGCTAGATTTGTGCTCTCCAGTCCCTGATTTACGCCACTGTCTTTCTAGTCTGCGCCCTTTCTTTTTTAGATCCATGATGGTTTTGTCAAACCAATTAGCTTTCTGCTTTTTGGTTGCTGATTTGGTGCGCCATGGGGCAATACTGTCAAGTGTTTCATATATCGTGTTGTTGTACTGGGTTACTAGAGAGTTTGGGTCCATTTGACTGTGGAGCAGATTTGTAAAATCCAGGTTGGCAGTTATCCTCTCCGGTGTTAATTTACTCAGGGGACGGGTTTTGATTGTTTCTTTAGGGAGCTGCTTGATAGGGTGATGTTCAATAGTAAACTGTATTATGTGATGGTCTGACCACACCACTGGGGTTACTGTTATGTTACTAATGTCCATTCCGAGGTGGAACAGTAAGTCTAGCGTATGCCCTCCTCTGTGGGTAGCTGATTTTACAACTTGTGTGAAGCCTAGTCCACCCATGAGATTTATTAGTTCATTTGCATCTTGTGATTGAGTGTTATCAGCCCGGATGTTGAAGTCACCAAGGATGATCCATCTCGGATAAGACAGAGCCAGCATGGCCAGAAATTCTGGGAATTCCTGTAGGAAAGGGTCAGCATCTCCGGGGGGACGATAAACCACAAAAATTTTAAAGCCTTTACCAGCTGAGATCTGGGCACCTATACATTCAAAAGACTTTATTGAGCCAACATTCAGGGCCCTGAGCTGCAGAGTTATTTTGCCACAAATTGCTACACCCCCTCCTCTGCGGTCTCGTCTTCCCTCACTAAGGACTGAGTAATTGTATGGGATGGTTGCTTCCAATGTGGGGCCCGCATTGGCATCAATCCAGGTTTCAGTGATGCATGAAAAATCGCATGTCTGAATAAGGTCCGCAATAATGGCTGTCTTATTGTTTATAGAGCGGGCATTGCAGAGCAATGCAGTGACTGCATGGGGCTTAGCAATGGCGACTGGGTTCACTGCCGGGGTGTTACTGCATCTCTGACTAGGGACATGGTAACTTCTGCTACTTTCAGCCTCTGATTTCCAGTACACATCACTAGAGATCGCTGGAAAGTTCTTTTCTTTGAATGGACCTGGGTCCCTGAAGTTGGACTGAGACTGAGTGTGGCACTTTTTATGGGCCTGGCCGCCTTTTTTTACCTCTGTGCGTTTTATTTAAAATCCCTAGAGATTCCAGCAAATTAGCTTGTTTTTTTCCAATGTGAGATGCAGCTCTCAATGGCCTGAGAGATAGTAAGAAGCTGGCTGTATAGATTAACATTGCTCTTTGGGAAGGAATGGGTTAAGTAAGCTCTTCCTTTGATTGTTGTTGTTTATCAGTGGGGGTAGACAAAAGCAAATGCTGGCCTTCAGAATCTGCTAGAATAGGTGTGAAAAGTCCATTGATATGCAGAAGCATGGGGCCTACTAAGGTTTACTTAGAAAGGCAATGGAGTCAATATACTTTCAGCCTCTGAATGCGTTTAAAGTATTTGTACAGTCTGCAAAAACGGATTGCCAGCTGAAAGATATTACTTCTGTTTGGGGAAGGAGGATGAATTCCCTTACCTTGGGAGGAAGACTTGGGAAGGTAGGAGATCTGCTTGCTGTGTTGCCTGGACATGCTTTTTATTGTGTTGGTTTGTTTGAAGCTGTGGACCTCATGAGTATCCAGGTGGAGAAATCCTATTCCATTGTGTGTCCTTGTAGGAGTAGAGAAGGCTTTTGTTTGTTTGTGTGGATTATCAGCTTCCCAATCCCATGCAGGACTCCAAAACCAAGGTCAGCTACACATGACTTTCATGGTGAGTACAATCCAGCTTGTAACTTAGCCATCCATAAACTTCCACGTTTCCCAGAAGGTTCCAGTTGTAGCCAGAGATTTCATGGTGCAGAATCTGTAAGTATTTTTGTTCCTTCTGTGCATATAAGTGATTAATGCTTCCCAGAGCCGAGACAAGGTGTGGAGCAGGTAAAAGGAGAGGCTGCCATCTTGAGCACGCTCAGTTTGTCTGTTATAATCAGACAATGGGTGGGGTGGACCGTGCTGACCAGTGCCTAACATTCTACCCCGTTGTGCGCAAACAGCAGCACAAATATTACAAGAAAATCTTTAGACATCTGGTGGAGCAGTGTCTTTGGAATTCTTATGTCCTCTACAAGAAACAAAATGACAGGCCTCTTCCTCACTGTGACTACATTTTGAAGGTTTGTGAGGAAATATTCTTACTACATCAGCAAACACAAACTGAGGCGAATAGACCAGGACGTCGTGCCTCCTATGTCGTAAATCCAATGCGACTCACAGGACGTCATTTTGTAGAGCACGTGCCACCCACTGAGCGCAAAGCAACACCTACCCGCATGTGCGTGGTGTGCGACTCTAAGAGCGGGCCGAATGGAAAAAAGGTGCGCAAGGAGACCCGCTTTTACTGCCCTGATTGTGATGTGGGACTTTGTGCTGTCCCTTGCTTTAAAATATTTCATACTCAGGAAGTGTATTGACGTTTCAATACTTTTTGTGCTGCAACTGCTCCTCTGTTTACGTAATGTTACTATTAAATGTTTTTTTTGCCATGATTTTCGTGTTTTATTATTTTATTATGCTTAGGATAAGCACTAGAACCTTGTTTGGTAATGATTTGGTAAGTTACAGGCCTGAAATATAAAAAAAAATATTCAATGGAAAATTCCATAGACTTTTTTGGGCAGAAATTAGGGGAGAATTGAAACGCCCAGGAGGTTAACAAACTAACACTTGAAAAAAAAAATTAAAAATGTTTTTAAAAAAATCCATAAATAGTTGTCTTAGGGACGCTTTTTTATGTGGGTCTTGAGGGTATATTATTGTTCCATTAAATAAGGGTTTCTAATTATTGACCGGACACAATAAACCCAAAACAGAAAAAATACTCCCTTATTTCCAAATAATGTAAAGTCCCGCTACATTGTACTAGGAACATTATTTAAATGTTGTGATAGCCGGGACTAACGACAAAATGGGTGGGTTTTATTTATGGTAGCATTGCTTATTTTGAAACTATAGAGAAATTGTGTATTTTTTCATTAATTTTCAGTTTTTTCCCTATAAAATGCAAAGAAGATTAAGTTATTACTGAAAACAAGTATCACCCACAAAAGGCCTAATTTGTGGCAAAAAAACACCCCAAGATATATATATATATAATTTAGGTATGATCAGCGAATGAATGGTAGGAACGCTGGCAGGAAAATTGCTTCCATCCTTGAGGTGAAAACACTCGTAGGCACAGTTATTATGCAGTGACATTATGCGCCAAAAAAAGAAAATGCATGTGATTCAGAACGTCTGCACAGGATTCGAATCTATGGGCCGGACGCAATTCTCAGACTCTCCACCGTTAAACGCTGGTGAGTTTGATAATCCGGCGACAATAACATTACCTGACTCAATTACATTTAACCCTAGGCAGAGTGTTAAAAAACTCACTTCGACTATATTATTGCCCAGGGAGTTCTTTACACCTTGTCCTTTTGTACTTTGCATGCTGCCGGGAAGCGATGGTCTAAACATGCTAATGCATTTCTTCTGCTGCTGCATCTGGGGGTCTCCTTTAATAAGGAGGATTTTCATTGGTCCAGACAGTAAAGCAATGGGAAGCCTCGGTGGGAGCTTCAAAGATTATTTGCCAGGACGGACCGACATGAGCTCTGGGGGTCTTATTAAAGAAGACCCCCAGATGCAGCTGCGTAAGATGATGGTGGATGTTCGGCGAGCCGCACACATCTCCTAGCGGAGAGAGGCTGCAGTGCCGTGGTGCTAAAGGACAGTACTACAGCATGAAACATCGCTCCCCATCACCCGGGATATGGGAGCATCACTTAGGCTTCCGCGACCTCTTCCTGAAGGTTTTTAATGTAGCACAAGGTTAAATATACCAGATGTATTGCACTGATTTTGAGCATTTAAATGCACAGATTTTCCTCCTTGTAAAGTCCTAATATCATCATCAAGCCATTTTGGGATTACCTGCAGAGACATAAGCAAGACACTGTAACACTATTGTTATATTTTATGATTATTGAAATAGGTATCTTTGTTGTTCTTGAAAGTATTCCCAGCCTATTTTGCACATTACACTGGCTGAGCACTTTTTAGGAAAACCGTATTATTATTATTATTTTTTTTTTTTTCTTTTTTCAAACTCAGCGCACATATAATCTCAGCTATTCGCGTAGCAGCTTATTTGCCGCACACTTGAGCAGAGAGGTGCTTTCATCATAGTTTGTAATACAGTATACCTTTTCTAAAATTAATTAATTAATCTTTATTTATACCTTTATAACGCAGTGGAAAAAACACCTCCCCATCCCGTCACTTAAAATGCCATAGCCTTGGCCTCGCTATAATATAATATATCCATCTCCATTCCTCCATCTAACATACTCCTCACTCCTACACATTCCCACACACATCTACTGCATTCATCACATCACAACCGTCTCCACTATTCTACAACATATCCATCTCTCCTCTCTCATCTAACATCCTTCGCACTTGTAATTTCAACTCCCACTCACATCTACCACATTCATCACTCGTTCCCCGTTTTATACATGCCTCCCTCCATCTCTACCGAGGGTATACCTCAGATTACTATGGTCAATTAATTAAACCCTGCCCCTCTATGTGGACTCCTCCAAATTTTCAACAAGATGATTCCACAAATTTTCCCCACAATCATACAATGTGTTCATCTTGTTAACCCATTCAATCAATGTTGGTGGGGTAGAGCCTTTCCAGCCCAAAGCTATCATAGATTTGGCTACAACTGTTCCAATTTCTTTTATAAGACAGCAACCCATGCTGTCATATCTATCAGCAAAACTGAGGATAGCTTCCGATGCTGTTAGCTTAAAACAACCTTTCAACAAGGTACTTGAAAAGTCTATTATTTCCTGCCAAAAAGGTTTAATAACAGGACAAGACCACCACATGTGTGTAGCTGTACCCCCTCCCTGACCACATCTCCAACATTTAGCCCCACTCTGAAAATATTGACAACGTATAGGTGTTAAGTACCATCTAGTGATAGCCTTGAACTGGACAAGCTGTAGCCCAGGATCCTGGACCTTCCAACTGTTTAACCAAATTGTGGGCCATTTTTCTTTAAGCAAAGGATCAAGCTCCCTCTCCCATTTGGTACAGTAGGAAGGGGGTGGAAGAGTGCAACACTCCGTATATCTCACAAAATCATAAAGCTTTGATAGTTTTTTTTCCAGGTCTATATTTAAAAATAGATGTTTTTCAAAGATGTTTAGTTCTTTCCTCACAGGTCCCCCATTAGACTCCATTTTCCGCAAATAACTACAAGCTTGTATTAATCCCCTTGTATTCCCCTGTTTTGTTGTCTCCACAAGCCCAGTAATCCCTAAGGTCTTATCCCCCTTTAAGTGTATAATGCGGGTTTCCACACTTAGTTTATTTTTATAAAACCATTTCTTCTGCATAGCAGGGGGGAAATCTGGGTTCTCCCTCAGTGATGTAATTGGTGAGATACCTGTATTTTTCTGCCATTTGGAGATTATCCAATAAAGGGCCTTTAAAGTTGGTTTAGTTAAAGGATGGCTAGATATTTGGAAACATCTATAAATGTTCCCCGGAATCCATGTGAAAACAGTATCAAGGTTACACTCCTCCCCCTCCAACCATGGCCATACTTTTGATGGGTTTTTAGATGTAAAGGCCCCCGAGAGTTCCCTCTTTAAGTCCAGCATCCTGGCCAGCTGTACACTCAAACAATAACGCCTAATGTCTGGTGCTGCCAATCCCCCTGCCTCTCTATCCCTTGTAAGAAGCTTATAATTAAGCCTGCGTTTGCAGTTACGCCAGATAAAATGTTGAAAGATCTGTTCCCAACCTCTCAGCCATGCACTGGGAAGGGTCACAGGAATACTCCGTATCAAAAATAGCAATTTTGGAAGTATCATCATTTTAATTATGTCTACTCTTCCTAATACATTAAAACATGGTCGATCCCATGTTTGAAGTTTCTTTTTACAATCTTTCATAATTGGGGGAAAATTGGCATTGAAGAGACTTGCAGGGTCGTTAGTAAGCTTGATGCCCAGATATTTTGTCTCTCTATTGTTCCACCTGAAGTCGTTGTACTGTTTAATAACAATTTCCGTTTGACGAGAGCAACCTATGTTCAGTATTGTTGTTTTTTCTCTATTTAATTTAAAGTTAGAGACCTTAGTAAATTTTTCAAAAAGGATCTGGCAATTCAACAAGGATTCAGTGGGTTTGGTTAGTACAAGTAATAGGTCATCTGCATATGCCAGAGTTTTAGTTTCTTCTTTCTTAGTTTTGATTCCTTGTATACCCATATCTTGTTGAATTGCCTGTATTAAGGGTTCAATGCTAAGGTTGAACAACCAGGGGGACAATGGGCATCCTTGCCTTACTCCATTCTTTATCTGAAATAAGTTGGATATAAGGCCATTGACTTTTACCCCTGCGCTTTGATTAATGTAAAGTTTTGTGATTCTGTCAATACATTTTTTGCCCAGACCCAACTTTTCTAATGTTATAAATATAAAATCTCTAGATAAACGGTCAAAGGCCTTTTCCGCGTCTATTGCCACCATTACTGACTCCTCCCCCTTTGTTCTGCATAGGTGAATAAGATCTATTGCAGTATAAATATTATCTTGTATCTGTTTATTTTTCCTAAAACCTGCCTGTTGGTTTCCCAGTAACGTCTCTGCTACTGCACTTAGTCTATTTGACAGGATTTTTGCGTAGATCTTAACATCGCAATTTATAAGGGATATTGGTCTGAAGTGTGTACATTCTAGACCAGAGTTTCCTTCTTTAGGAATCAAAGTAATTGTCGCTTGGTTACTTGTATCTGAAAAGACTTTTTCTTCTTTGTTATTAACTAGATTACAGAAAAGAGGAGCCAGCAATGGGGCAAAGTGTTGGTAAAATTCTGCACAAAAGCCGTCTGGGCCCGGGCTTTTCTGTTTTGCGAGTTTAGCCACAGTTTCACAAAACTCCATTTCCGATATTGGTTCCTCTATCAATTCCCTTTCTGATGCAGACAGTGAGGGTAGCTCAATATTTCCTAAAAAGCTTTCTCCATTCATAAGATTCGATGCATCTATATTATATAATTTCTCATAAAAGTCGGCAAAGATTTTAGAGATTTCCTCAGGTTCATATAAAATGTTACCTTCTGAGTTTTTAATACCCTGTATAAAGTTGGATTTATTGTTTTTTTTAAGAAGGTCAGCGAGTATTTTACCTGATTTATTTTTCCCTGCAGCATATTGTCTTTTCAATTGTTTATAGTCATTAGTACATTTAGCATTGAGGACATTATTCAGTTCTGCTCTGATTTTAGTTACATTTATCATATTTATTGGTGACATAGTAGTTTTGTGTTTGAGTTCTGCCAGTTGAAGTGCATGCAGAAGTTCTGCAATTTTTTTCTCCCTTTCTCTTTTCTTCCTACTTCTGATTTTAATAAGTACACCCCTAGTTACACATTTTAATGTATCCCAAATTGTAATTGGTGAGGAGACTGAGGAGAGGTAAAACCGTATTAAGACAAGGTATGTGGCAATCCATTGTTCATAATATAGGCTCAGATCTTTGTTCATCATGGATTCCTCAAGATTATGGAAAATTTCTTGAGATTATGTTCCATGTTTACATATCAGTTTCTTCAGATTTGAGAGCTGCTAATTAATTTCTTATTCCACCACGTCCCAAACTACCAGTGGCCTGGATGGTTGATTCCTGTTGTTAAAACCAAATTCAGAAGTCACCACTTCTGTGCCTTAGTAGCAATGGGGATTTGTAAGACCAGACTACATTTTTTCAAGTCTTCTACTACAGTTTAGCAGCCACAACTAAAAGCAGCTTGATGGGTCTCTATCTTGTGTATTCAGAGATACCTTTTGTACGGACCATAGTTGAAAAAAGTCAAGATATCTTCACATAAAATACTCTAGTATGGTTCCACTCCAACACAATGTTCAATTAGTATGTACAAAACAGTCTCAAGACAAAAGTTTTTTTTTAAAATAGAAACCGCATCAGTCTTTATTCTTCAAAAGTACAAAATCTTCTCGATTGCCGTCGTGAAATGTAGACAATTAATGCAAAGATCCACTCTACAGAACCATAAGTTGCCTGACACGCGTTTCACGATCAAAAGCCGCTTCCTCAGAGGCACACAAATATGTAGATATCTGTTCAGAAATACAATATGCACACAAACATATGTCAATATACCTACCCTCATTCAGATGTTTGTGCTAATCAGGAAACGGTGGGCAAGCCACTTATATAAAAAAAAATCACGTATCACTTACCAGGATAAAACCCAAGGTTAAGAGACAGCAATCTGAAAAAAAATTAAATATATATATATATATATATATATATATATATATATATATATATATATATATTTTGACTGTCTAAGATGCCTAGCCTTTCTGTTACACTGTTACAGCGGATATAAACCGTGTACACACCCCTGTTACATTGGCAGGTATTTGTGATGCAGAAAATTGGAGAGCGCAATATGCAACCAGCTTATGATACATTTTTTGACATCCAGAGCCATGCCATGGTCAGAACCCCTTAGATCACATTTTTCTTCCCATTTGGGTATTCAATGTGAACAGTGGGTTGTGATTACAAACTTAAATTAGTTTGCAGCACGTCAGCCATCCAATGACACCTGTACTGTCCTTGTCTAATTTGATGTGTTAAGTAAGAAGCTTATAATTCTGGCTTACATGCTAAACAAAATTGTCATCTCTTCTATAGATAAGGGACTTTTATGCTGGGATGTGACCGCATGCTTCAGATTTCTCATTTCGTCTGCAATCCTTATTGAATGTAAATATTAAGGGGAGCTCATAAACCTCTATCTGCATTATATTGTTCACTGCTTTGCTGCCAACAATACTGAATGCCTAGATAATGGCAGGTATACTTGTGTACCTAATAATGTGCTCAGTGTATTTGTATTTGGAAATCTGTTCCCCACGCTTTTCTAGCTTTGTATCTTCAGACTTTCATTACTTGATTCCTGTCAGTTTGTATCTATATCTATAATTGTATGTGATGCCGTGTGAGTGGGCAGTTTTTCTTTTCTTCAATCTGCGTTGCTATGAGTCACACTTTGCATGGCTGACACTGAAGCAAGTTGTATACAGGTCAATAGCAGCTAAAATTGTCAATCAATTCATTGATCCCTGCCTGATAAGAACGCAAATATTTAATAGAAATAGATGAACCACGTTTCCTGATTTGAGCTCAGATTTCAGCAAAGAAATGAACTAGAATCAGTCGTTCCGCAACTCCTACTAACGCTCTGCCACTCAATGCAGTACAGCCGCCAATACTTCCTCTACATTCTCAACAGTCATTTTTGGCCATATACAATCTTTTTGTTTATTTAAAAAAAAAAAAAAAAAAAAGCCCAAACATTTCTAAATTCGATCAACATGATTGGATCTTTCAGATTTGATGGTCCATAACCAGAACAGCCTGTAAAATGTGAGAATTCAGCAGTGTCAAATGAAATGGACCCTCCTAAAGAGGAAGAGAAATGGCACAACAAATTTGACAGCTGCTTAAACAATATATGATTGTTTCTTATGTAAAGCAAAGCTTTTCAGATCAGTGTGCTGATAAACATATTGGAAAGCAGTTGTGTAAAGCAAAGTATCAGAAAGAAGTACCAGCATGGTGGCAAAGTGTATTCCAAACTTGTGCTGCAACATTTGGACTGGAGTTATCTTCCACTAGGGACATTACCCTACATTTATTAAAGTGGCACTGTAGTGAGAGGGATGGGCATGCTTGTAAGCCAATTCCTTACCTGTACGCTGATGTTCTTGGCTTCCATACTGTCTGCATTACACCTGAAACAACATTTGACATGTATAATCAGCCTTTAGCCTGATCACCTGATCTTCACACTATCAGCAGGGCAGACAGGTAATATGCATTGTTTAATAGAATGTATATGCCGCAGTCTCTGTGTCCTTCCCACTACATAGTTGCTTTAGCTTTGCTTGTTCCTGTGGAGCCTGCAAGTCCAACTGCTTAATTTAATATGGATATCTTGGGGTGGAAAGGACTGTAAAATGTTTACTTTAGAGAAAGAAGTAATAAGTGTACCATTGACTTTTCAGTGTTTTTCATTGCGTTTCTTTTTATGAAGCAGAGAGAAGTGTGTCACTGTTGCGCTTTTCCTACACGTGCCTCTTTTCATGATACCGTATAAAATGGAAACATTCTTTGGCTAAATTGATTTCATGCTCATTTGATTCTGAGGTGCCAATGAATGGCAGCCAATATTACATAACTGGAGCTTGCTGCTTGGCTCTGTTTTCATTATGGGCTTAGTGGGTGTAGCTAAATGGTTTTACAGGTGTGGCTACATCATGCTATCTCTTGGGCCCATTAATGTGATATTTACTTTTCCCTGTCCAATTACCCACAGAACTTCCTATACGCTGCTTGCATTGGCCACAATTTGTATTTTTTTTTTTTGTGTGTGCTATTTTTTCATGGGGTTTCCCTTTTATTCTTTCTTTCTTCTTTTAGGCTTGGCAGAATGTTCCCACGTTACCTGAATAGTAACAGTCATGCTGGATAATTGTTTTAGTGATGTGTGAAATGCAGCGCAGCCTGTGTATAAATGACTTGTGCTTTACAGGAAAAAAATGAAAATTTTAACCATAGGTCATCTTCTCTAAAACAAAAAACTGCAGTAAATAAGTTGCACATAGCACCCACTAACATAGCTGAGTAAAATGTCATTGTATTTGTCTCTCCCCCCCCCCCCCCCTTCCTTTAAGGTATGACCGTTAAGGTTTACTGAAACAATATGAGGGCTTGGTGGGTAACTATTCTTTTTAAGCATGGCATGTTGGTTAAAAGCTTAGTACTCTTGCCTTGTAGCATTAGAGTCCCAGGCGGTATCCTGGTCAGGGCATAATATGCAGTTTGTATATACATGCAGTTCTTAAAAGGTTACTATCATGAACAGGACAAAATTCACTTCATTTCTTTTTCCTATTTTGCTGTCACCTACAGGAACCAGTAAAAATCTGACAGATCTTACAGGTTTTGGACTAGACCACCTTCTCATGGGTGTTCTCAGCATTTCTTTTATCCATTACAAAAACACTCGCTGTAATGGATCTTTACAAAGATGCCAGCCTGTATATTTTTTTCCACTTTTGTTTTGGCAATTGGATTGAGCAACTGCCATTCTGTAAGTGCTTTTGAAGATAAAGAAAATACTGAGAACCCCTCATGAGTAGATGGACTAGTCATAAAGCAGTCTATTCTTACTACTTCTTGGCTGGCAAAAAAAGAGCTGGACATAATGCACTTTTTCTTCTGATTGTTTAGTTATTTCTGCAGAGGAACTTCATTAATAGCGTTCAGTTTATCTCGATAATGAGTCTGACTTTTCAATTAAAATGCAACCATGTAGGCAGGAATATATAAATATATACACACACTGTATTGCTATTTTTAGCAGGCACCATAAGGTGTTATGAATTGCTTTTATGATACTCTGCGCCCTCACTGTAAGGGAATGGTTGAACTGCACAATTGTGGTTAATCTCTATTGTGCTGAGGAACAATGCTATTCAGTTGCTGTGTATTGCATCCAAAGTGCAATGCCTGTGCCAGCCGCTGACTTTACTCTGTGCCAGCAGTTGACACCCAGTGCAGTTACTGGACAGCTGATAAAGGCTGCGTGCAGCGGCGTGTGGTCAGATATGTATAGTTTCCACTGCCAGTCTTGAATGTCACAGCTGCCTGCATATGCCAAAGAAGCCGTTCACAAGTCGCCCATCCATGTGAGCTGTCCTGACTGTCCAGCTGGACATAGAGAGAAGGCTTTGAGTCTTCTGCCACCTTTTTCTGTTGGTTGCAGCTCTATTCCAGGGTCCATGTAGGAGAAGCTATTATAGAACAGAGCTTGGCAGAACACTGCAATCAAATAGGGTGTCAAAACTGGAAGGCTTTGTCCTGTTTTACTGGTATATGGAAGATGTATCGAAGTCAATTTCCTGATAGGTTGAGACTAGGGTTTGACACATAAATGTTTTTGTAGTGATAATACAAACTGGTGTGTGCATTTCCCAGCATTTGATGCATATACACTTTCTCTTAAACAGGCAAACTTTAGCAGAAGCATTCAAACAATTGGGAAAAAAATGTAACGGTTATGAATACTATTGCAGATGAACAGCTGACCTGTTCACCCCAGTATATTTATGGAGACATTCTTAATCACCAGATAGCACCTGAAGGCTTCACCCATGTAGTGCTCACAGAATGTGATTTATACTGCAGTATGCTTGGGAGAAGCTGTTTTAATGGCAGCAGCCTGCTGAATACTCCCTACTGCTGTGCTCTTAGTAGAATCCTTATTTTTTTTTATTGTAATTCCCTTTTTCTTTTGTGATCATTCAAACAGTGAATTTCTGCGTATCTTCTAACTTTATTTTAATAAAAGTGATCAATGAAACCTTCTTGTTTATGGTATGTTTATTAGAATTTTTGAAAAGAGGACTGTAGTTGTCTTTGTTTTAGAGCAGAATATTTTACATTTATGTTTGTCATTGAGTTTCCAGCATCCTCTGTTCTTTGAACCAGCAACAGGAGCTGGATGGGATGTAGAATAGAATAGGCTCATTATTGCTGGAGTTTTTTTCCCTCTGTTCCCTGCAATGATTCCAAATGCTCTTGCACACTTCATCAGTATTATTGTAATTCTTTGGCTGCAGGATATTTGGCAGCTGTTGCACCCCACTGGCAAATCCTATTCATACTTCTTTTCCATTCATGATTGCCATTGGAGAATTGATTTCTCTCTCTCTTACTCTAACCTTTCCTCATCCATTTTGGATTGTTCAACTTGAAACATTTTAATTTCATATCATACATCTATTCAAGCCACAATCTTTCTTTTCCTCCTCCTTTCTTTTAACTTATCACCAGGGTAACAGCATAGTGTGATTTTTTTTTTCATAGCAATCAAAGGTTTTTTTTCCCCCATGTGCTTATTATGGATGTCCGTTTTCATCATTTGTTTTGCTTACTGGAGTTCTAGCATGTTTTCTCGATGAATGCCAGGCCTTTTCTATTATTTTCGCCAGAGTTTGGTGAGGTGCAAACTTTGGAAAAACTGCAATCATTGAGGTGAATGTTACTTGTTTCCAGTAAGTACTATATTGTTTAGATGGCTCTGTTGTAGTTTAGTTTACTTACAGGCTCTTAGGATTTAAAAAAAAGCCTGATAGGGGTTATAGTCACCTTAACCAGTTCACCCCCAAGGGTTTTTATCCTAACGGACCAGAGCATTTTTCAGTTGTCAGCGCTCCTCCCTTTTATTCCCTAATAACTTTATTACTACTTATCACAAGAAAATGATCTATACCTCGTTTTTTTCGCCACCAATTAGGCTTTCTGTGGATAGTACATTTTGCTAAGAATTTTTTTATTCTAAATGCATTTTAATGAGAAAAACAGAAAAAAAAGAAAAAAAATCATTATTTCTCAGTGTTCAGCCTTTATAGTTTTAAAATTAAACATTCTCCTGTGGATAAAACAAACACGTTTTATTTGCCCAGTGGTCCCGATAATTAAACCGTTTAGATTATGTCCCTACCACAATGTATGGCGACAGTATATTATTTTGAAATATAAGTGGTTATTTTTCTGTTTGTTCTGGCCATAATTACAAGCCCCTATGTAATAAATTAAAATTAATTTCCCCCCATAAAATATAGAATAAAAAAAGCTGAGTCCCTAAGGCAACTATTTATTTATTTTTTTTAAGCTGTTTTTTTTTTTACAAGTGTTTTTTTTGGGGGGGAGGGTTGGAAGTGTAATTTTATTAATGATGTGTATATACTTGAAAATGTATGTATTTTGTAGGTGTAATATACTTTTTGGCCACAAGATGGCGCTAGTGAACACTCATAGGACGTGTTCACTTTTTTTTTTTTTTTTTTTTTTACACTTTATTAAACTGTTACATTTCCTGTTTATGTGAATGGACGTAGCCGCTGTTCGCGGTCACGTCCATTCACTCCAGGCACTGCGATTGGGTAGAGGACTGTTCGGTCCTCTTCCCCAATCGCCCAGCACGGGATCCCGACGGTAATGGCGGCGGTAGCGGCGGACACACGGCGGTAGCAGCGGCGGGAATGCGTGACGTATTAAAACGTCATGTTGCTGTTAATAGCGGTAAGCATGACGTTTTAATACGTTAGGATGGCGGTAAATGGTTAAAAACCATCTCAATTTTTTCTGTAGTAATTGTTTAATTGGATTAAATGTTTATTTCTTCTTATAAAAAAGAAGAGTCAGATGATCAAAGAATACTTCTCCAATCTATGCTAAGCCACTTTAATAAGATCAGTCACTGAAGTTTTGCACCCCCTTCCCCCCCAAAAAAAGAAAAAAATATACAATGAAGCCATGATAAGAGTTACAGAGGGTGAGATTGGCCAATGAGGATATCAACTGCCATCTGTACAGTGCTATGGAAGGTGTCAGTGCTATATAAACACTAAAAAATAATAATCTGTGCATGGAGGAGATTGAAATTTTACTTGTCTCCTTAAATGGACCTGGTGCCCGCTTTATATCTGGAGAATTGAGGAACAAGCTTTAACTGCAGAATTGAGCCATGTCAATTTCACACAAGTAGACAACTTAGGAATGCCGTAAAAGGTATGCTAGTGCAATAGAAGAACTGCTAGGTCCACATGTGTTGCTCTGTGATTTGCTAACCCCAGTTTTCACCTCCTGGAAAAGCCTGATGACTGTTTTTAGAGAATATTTAGCTCATCTCTAATCTTTCACTCCCAGGACATAGATTCTTATTCCCATACATTTCAGAGAGCCCTAGGATTACTAGACATTCAAAGTGTGCTGGTCTTTTTCAGTCCTCAGCTAGCCTCACTCCTTCCTACCTCCAGGGTAACATTGGTTACTAAAGGTCTTTAGGTGCTGGCAGTAACAGGTCTTGCCAAGTAAAAATAAGCAGAACATATCACAGAGGAGGTGTGATTATATGACTATCATCAAATTGCATGTCCTGTTTATCTTCACTGGGATTCACAGCTTTTCTGGTACTGTGCTGCATATATAATTACTTGCTAAGATGCTGAAAATGGACAAAGTTTAATTTGGACCGCTACAATTCTATCAGATCTTTGTGCACTTGTGGTGGCTTGCTTGCAAATACTGTTGACCAAATGAAACCCATCTCTTGTCAAGCCCACAGGTAAGCTTATGGTAGCTTTACATGCTACACTCCCTATTAACTGCAGGTACAAAAGTCTTCTGTTTAACTAGATACTACTTTTGAAGAGCTTTGAGCATCTTAGTGCTGTAAATCTCAAAGGCTGATTGCTGTGTGTGAAACAAACATGGGAAACACTCAATATATATATATTTTTTTATTTATATAGCGCCAACATATTCCGCAGCGCTTTACAAAGCACAATAAGACGAAAAGGGGAACATAGATACAACTAACAAATGTATAGCAGAGTTCCAAGCAGCACAAATATTGTTACAAAGCCGTAAACATTAGGAGGATGACCCTGCCCTTGCGAACTTACACTCTAATGGGTAGTGAGGGACACACTAGGTTAGGGGGTGGAGGATGGATGACGCAGTGACCCTTTGCCTCTGATTACAATGTGACAGATAAGGGCTATAGAATGTTATAAGCTTGTCTGAAAAGGTGTGTTTTAAGAATGCGTTTGAAGATGCCCAGGTTTGGAGCATGACGTACAGGCTGTGGAAGAGAGTTCCAGATAAGAGATGATGCTCGTGTAAAGTCCTGGATGCGAGCATGAGAGGAGGTGATCAGCTTAGAGGCCAGGATAATTTCTTGGGAGGAGCGAAGGTTGCGGGAGGGACAATATCTTGAGATTAGTGAGGAGATGTATGGAGGAGACAACCCGTGGAGGTCTTTGTATGTTAGTCAGGAGCTTGAACTGGATCCTCTGGGTAATGGGTAACCAGTGAAGAGAGCGGCACAGTGGGGCTGCATCAGAAGAGCGTGTGGAAAAGTGAATGAGGCAGGCTGCTGAATTTAGAAGGGATTGGAGAGGTGCTAGCCTCTTTTTTGGTAGACCACAGAGCGGGGTGTTGCAGTAGTCTAGGCGGGAGATGATTAAGGCATGAACAAGCATTTTGGTGGCCTCTTGTGTGAGGAAGGGACGGATACAGAATATATTTTTGAGCTGGAAATAGCAGGTGGTGGTTAATGAGGCAATGTGAGGTTTAAAGAGAACCAGAGACGAAGCACCCTCATGTATTTTATTACATTTATCAGTGGGAACATGACAGTAAACACCTACCCTGCTTTTAGTTTCATTCGTATCTGCTTAATTAGTCTATTAGCAGCTGTGATAAGAATCCCCGACTGGCTCAGTCTAGGTTTGACCTGGAATCATTATAGCTGAGTCACTCTTCTGTGGAGTCTTTTCAAGCCCAAGCCTGCCACCTCCTGGCTCAGATTTCCTGCTTTGCATACTGAGAGCTGTGATGACATGGGAGGGGCTGCTCCTGCTGAAAGAGAAGCTCTTAAACAGACAAGCTTTCAGAGCAATATGCAATATGATCTGTGTGCTCTGTGTGCACTCTGTCTGCATAGATACTGATGATGACTGCAGTTTCATTCCTATGAGAGACACTTCCTACAGGCAGCTGCACATCATACCAAAATGAAAGCACACAGATGAAAGGCTGCAGCAGCCTTTCTCATATAGCCTAGATAGCAGCCTAGTATCATATAGCCTAGGCAGCACATCCAGAACAACTCATAACCCGGAAGCAGAAGGGATATGAGCCGGCGGCCATATTTGATTTTTCCTGGAGCAATAATGGATAAAAAACACTAAAAAGGCACACCAGAGCGGCGAAATTATCAGGTAGAGCATTTATTCTTTACAAGCTATCGACTGATATGTTTATTTTGTGTGAAACGTTCATCTCTGGTTCCTTTTAAAGGAGAGCTCTGAGTCAAGTATAACCCCCAAGCAGCGGGCCTTTGTGGTTGAGGTTATTGGGGTGTTATCTACAGTTATGGTTGCAATTGGTGGGGGTGTAGATAGCGATGGTGGAAAAATCACAATATATTAGTTGAACAGTCAGAAATTTGCCATTAACTGAATGTTAATATCTCCCTCTTCCCAATGTAGCGACATATATGAAAGTGTAACTTCAGTCATATAATTTGGAAAATACAGCTTTTAACCACGTAACCCCACAGGCTATTTTACCTATACTGCTGAGAGCCATTTCCCCTGTCAGCACTTCTTCCATTAATTTAGCCATAACTTTATCACTAATTATCACACCTAAATGATCTATATTTTGTTTTTTTGGGCACAAAATAGGTATTTTAGGGTTGATGCATGTTTTCAGTAATTACCGTATTTTTCGGACCATAAGACGCACTTTTTCTCCTCCAAACATGGGGGGGGGGGGGGGGGTGTGTGTGCCTGCGTCTTATGGTCCGGATGCTAGATGCCAAGTAGAAATCCCCGCACTGTAACTTAATTTCCTGGCGCTCCTATGTGTCCCCGCGGCAAACATCTTATGTGTAATGTCCCCGCCTATGTCCCCACAGTAGTTACACTACTTTTCATGTTCCCCCCACATGCCCCGTGTCTTCAGTTGAAGTGCCCCGTGTCCTCTTATGTTCCAGCCTGTGTCCCCGGGCAATTACCTCTAAGAGGTCGCGTTTCCATGTGTAAACTTGTGCCCGCTCGTAGCCTGCTGATTCGTCCCCCTCCGGCTCCTGTCCCCGTGGATCTGGTGGGCGCTGTGCAGGCTGGGGCTTAACGCTAAGTGATGGTACAGTGCGGCGATGTGAAGCGGAAAGCCGTCGGGTGGTCCATGCGTGCAGCCGATCCTCTCTCGCCATTCACTTCCGCGTTGGTGACTTATGCGGAAGTGACCACCCGGCGGCTTTCCGCTTCACATCGCAGCACTGTACCGGCACTTAGCGGTAAGCCCCAGCCTGCACAGTGCCGACCAGATCCACGGGGACAGGAGCCGGAGGGGGACGAGTCAGCGGGCTACGAGCACAAGATTACACATAGAAACGCGACCTCTTAGAGGTAATTGCCCGGGGACACAGGCTGGAACACAAGAGGACACGGGGCACAACTGAAGACACGGGGCATGTGGGGGGAACAGATGAGGACACAGAGGGGCACATGTGAGGACACAGAGGGGCACATGTGAGGACACAGAGGGGCACATGTGAGGACACGGAGGGGCACATGTGAGGACACGGAGGGGCACATGTGAGGACACGGAGGGGCACATGTGAGGACACGGAGGGGCACATGTGAGGACACGGAGGGGCACATGTGAGGACACGGAGGGGCACATGTGAGGACACGGAGGGGCGGGGCACATGTGAGGACACAGAGGGGCACATGTGAGGACACAGGGGGGCACATGTGAGGACACAGGGGGGCACATGTGAGGACACAAGGGGGCACATGTGAGGACACGGGGGGGGCACATGTGAGGACACGGGGGTGCACATGTGAGGACACGGGGGTGCACATGTGAGGACACGGGGGTGCACATGTGAGGACACGGGGGTGCACATGTGAGGACACAGAGGGGCACATGTGAGGACACAGAGGGGCACATGTGAGGACACAGAGGGGCACATGTGAGGACACAGAGGGGCACATGTGAGGACACAGGGGGGCACATGTGAGGACACAGGGGGGCACGTGTGAGGACACAGGGGGGCACGTGTGAGGACACAGGGGGGCACGTGTGAGGACACAGGGGGGCACGTGTGAGGACACAGGGGGGCACGTGTGAGGACACAGGGGGGCACGTGTGAGGACACAGGGGGGCACGTGTGAGGACACAGGGGGGCACACGTGTGAGGACACATGGGGCACACGTGTGAGGACACATGGGGCACGTGTGAGGACACAGGGGGGCACACGTGTGAGGACACATGGGGCACACGTGTGAGGACACATGGGGCACACGTGTGAGGACACATGGGGCACACGTGTGAGGACACATGGGGCACACGTGTGAGGACACATGGGGCACACGTGTGAGGACACATGGGGCACACGTGTGAGGACACATGGGGCACACGTGTGAGGACACATGGGGCACACGTGTGAGGACACATGGGGCACACGTGTGAGGACACATGGGGCACACGTGTGAGGACACATGGGGCACACGTGTGAGGACACATGGGGCACACGTGTGAGGACACATGGGGCACACGTGTGAGGACACATGGGGCACACGTGTGAGGACACAGGGAACACGCAAGAAGATACAGGGCACTTAAGAGGACAGAGGGGGGCTTTTAAGAGGACACTGGAGACATAGATCACACAGGGAGACAGAGGAAGGCACAAGGGGGGGGGGGGAGAGGGGGAGACACTAAAGGAACAAAGGGGACACAAGAGGTACAAGGGGGGCATAATAATTGAGGGGAGAAGAAGATCCACAAGATGCCCCTGTACCATGGATGCCCCAGGTTTAGTATTCTTTTTTTTCCCTGGTTTTGGCCCTCTAAACCTAGGTGCACCTTATGGTCCGGAGCGTCTTATGGTCTGAAAGATACGGTATGTAATTTTCTATGCATTTTCTAGAGAAATACAAGAAAAAAAAATGAAAAATACTCTTTTCTTCAATTCCACCTTCCATAGTTTTTAAATAAACAATGCTACTATAGATAAATTACACACATTTTATTTGCGTATTTGTCCCGGCTAAAGCATTTAAATTATGTTCCTTGTTCATTGTATGGCGACAATAAATTTTTGGGGAAATAAAGGTGTATTGTTTCTGTTTTGTGGTTTTGTTTTTTTTGTACACTATCAATAATTAGAAACCATTATTTGCTAAAATAATAGTAGTATACCCTCATGACATACATATTTAAAAAAAAAAAAATCAGACCCTAAGGTAACTATTTGTTTTTATTTAAGCCATCACTTTTTTTTTAAACTGCGGGGGAGGGGCTCCTGTTATTAAGAACGATTATAAAAAAATCCTTTTTGAGTTAACGAGTGTGTGGGGGGGTAATTAGATATTATTTCTTGGCCACTAGATTGCACTAAAAGCACTATCCTGGGATACCAGGAAGTGTTCAATATCTTTTTTTTTTTTTTTTTCTTTCAAACTTTCATTACTGTGAATGAACATGGCCCCTGATTTGGGTCAGGATCATGTTTATGCTTTCCAGGCACTTCGATTGGCCCTTCGCCAATCACTGACATGTCACTCCCACTGTGAATGAGCAGCGGGGTCACACACCTGCACAACACGTCCTGTTAGCAAGAACAGTGCTCAAACTTGACATCCATTTTGAGTTAATGAGGGCAGACTGAAATCCCATTTTATTGCATTATTGTTATTTAAAGATTTTGTGCTATTTAATGTTTTTAAATTGGAGCCCTGATCAGTAACTGGTATTTACAATGCATGCTACACCTGACTTTAAGTTTGAGCATCTAGTATGAATTGACATTGAAAAGTTCAAGAATCTGCTGAATCCAACTACTCTAAGAGTACACATGATGCTAGGTAACCACTTCCCGACCGCCCAACGCACAGAGGCGGCCGGAAAGTGGACCCCGCAAGGACCGCCGCATGCACAGAGGCGGCGGTCCTTGTAGGGGCATGGCCGGCGCGATTGCGTCATTCGTGACGCGATCGCCCGCCGGGGACTGCCTCCGCCCACCTCGCACTGTAACCCGCCGGCCGTTCGGAAGCGCCGGCGGGTTACTAGCACCCGGATCGCCGCATACAAAGTGTATAATACTCTTTGTAATGTATACAAAGTGTATTATACAGGCTGCCTCCTGCCCTGGTGGTCCCAGTGTCCGAGGGACCACCAGGGCAGGCTGCAGCCACCCTAGTCTGCACCCAAGCACACTGATTTCCCCCCCCCCCCTGCCCCCTGATCGCCCACAGCACCCCTCAGACCCCCCCCCCAGACCGCTGTTTGCACCCAATCACCCCCCTAATCACCCATCAATCATTCCCTGTCACTATCTGTCAACGCTATTTTTTTTAATTCCCTAAACTGCCCCCTGCTCCCTCCTGATCACCCCCCCCCACCCCTCAGATTCTCCCCAGACCCCCTCCAGACACCCCCCCCCCCCCCCCGTGTACTGTATGCATCTATCCCCCTGATCACCTGTCAATCACCTATCAATCACCCATCAATCACCCCCTGTCACTGCCACCCATCAATCAGCACCTAACATGCCCCTTGTGGGCAATCTGATCACCCACCCACACCAATAGATCACCCGCAGATCCGACGTCAGATCACCTCCCAAGTGCAGTGTTTACATCTGCTCTCTACCCTAAACACCCACTAATTATCCATCAATCACCCCCTATCACCACCTGTCACTGTTACCCATCAGATCCGACCCTAATCTGCCCCTTGCGGGCACCCAATCACCCGCCTACACGCTCAGATTGCCCTCAGACCCCCCCTTATCAATTCGCCAGTGCAATATTTACATCTGTTCTTCCCTGTAATAACCCACTGATCACCTGTCAATCACCCATCAATCACCCCCTGTCACTGCCACCCATCAATCACCCCCTGTCACTGCCACCCATCAATCAGCCCCTAACCTGCCCCTTGCGGGCAATCTGATCACCCACCCACACCAATAGATCGCCCGCAGATCCGACGTCCGATCACCTCCCAAGTGCAGTGTTTACATCTGTTCTCTACCCTAAACACCCACTAATTACCCATCAATCACCCCCTGTCACTGCTACCTATCAGATTAGACCCCTATCTGCCCCTAGGGCACTCAATCACCCGCCCACACCCTCAGAATGCCCTCAGACCCCAGCCCTGATCACCTCGCCAGTGCATTGCTTGCATCTATTCCCCTCTCTAATCACACCTTGAGACACCCATCAATCACCTCCTGTCACCCCCTAGCACACCTACCCATCAGATCAGGCCCTAATTTGCCCCATGTGGGCTCCTGATCACTCGGCCAAACCCTCAGATCCCCTTCAGACCCCCTTCCGATCACCCCCCCCCCCCCCCCAGTGCATTGATTGCATCTATTTTCCCCTCTAACCACCCCCGGAGACACCCATCAATCACCTCCTGTCACCCCCCTAGCACTCCTATCCATCAGATCAGGCCCAATACAACCTGTCATCTAAAAGGCCACCCTGCTTATGACCGGTTCCACAATGGGATGCGGCCCCCGGTTGTTTGCGCGACCTAGTGGACAGTGCCGTGCGCAGCAGGGTATGGGGGGGGGGGGGGCTGGGGTGCTGCTGCAAAGCTGGCATAGTTGCCCCAGTGTAGGGAGTTTAGTAGCCTCAGTATAGCTAGTATAGTGCCCCAGTATAGCCAGAATAGTGCCCCAGTATAGCCAGAATAGTGCCCCAGTATAGCTAGTATAGTGCCCCAGTATAGTGCCCCAGTATAGTCAGTATAGTGCCCCAGTATAGTGCCCCAGTATAGCCAGAATAGTGCCCCAGTATAGCTAGTATAGTGCCCCAGTATAGCCAGTATAGTGCCCCGGTATAGTGCCCCAGCATAGCCAGTATAGTGCCCCAGTATAGCCAGTATAGTGCCCCAGTATAGCTAGTATAGTGCCCCAGTATAGCCAGTATAGTGCCCCAGTATAGTGCCTCAGCATAGCCAGTATAGTGCCCCATTATAGCCAGTATAGTGCCCCAGCATAGCCAGTATAGTGCCCCAGTATAGTGCCCCAGTATAGCCAGTATAGTGCCTCAGTATAGCTAGTATAGTGCCCCAGAATAGTGCCCCAGTATAGCCAGTTTAGTGCCCCAGGATAGTGCCCCAGTATAGCCAGTATCGTGCCCCAGTATAGCGCCCCAGTATAGCTAGTATAGTTCCCCAGTATAGCCAGAATAGTGCCCCAGTATAGTGCCCCAGTATAGCTAGAATAGTGCCCCAGTATAGCCAGTTTAGTGCCCCAGGATAGCCAGTATAGTGCCCCAGTATAGTGCCCCAGTATAGCCCCCCAGTATAGCTAGTATAGTGCCCCAGTATAGCCAGTATAGTGCCCCAGTATAGCCAGAATAGTGCCCCAGTATAGCCAGAATAGTGCCCCAGTATAGCCAGTTTAGTGCCCCAGGATAGCCAGTATAGTACCCCAGAATAGTGCCCCAGTATAGCCAGTTTAGTGCCCCAGGATAGCCAGTATAGTACCCCAGAATAGTGCCCCAGTATAGCCAGTTTAGTGCCCTCCCGCCCGTCCCCGCGGCGGCCGCTGTTATTACCTGAACAGCTGCCGCTCTCCCCTCTCCGGCGCGTGTATATTCAAGCAGCGTATCTCCGGCTGCTCTGTGTGATGCGGAAGGAAGGAGGGCAGCAGGTTCCTGTAACGGCGATATGTATCGCCGTTACTATGGTAACCGAGCCCTGCCTCCTTCCGCATCACACAGAGCAGCCGGAGATACGCTGCTAGAATATACATGCGCTGGAGAGGGGAGAGCGGCCGCTGCTAAGGTAATAACAGCGGCGGCCGCGGGGACGGGCGGGAGGGGTAGAAGAGGACGGCACACCAGGCAAAGTGGTTGAAAAACGCTGGTCTAGAAAACAAATGCCTTAAAATGACCTGTGAATAGGACGTTGGGCCCCTTAGCGCACCTAGGCTGCAAAAAAGTGTCACACATGTGGTACCGCCGTACTCAGGAAAAGTAGTATAATGTGTTTTGGGGTGTATTTTTACACATACCCATGCTGGGTGGGAGAAATCTCTCTGTAAGTGGACAATTGTGTGTAAAAAACAATCAAACAATTGTCATTTTTATAGAGATATTTCTCCCACCCAGCATGGGTATGTGTAAAAATACACCCCAAAACACATTATACTACTTCTCTTGAGTACGGCGGTACCACATGTGTGGCACTTTTTTACACCCCCAGTGCACTAAGGGGCCCAAAGTCCAATGAGTACCTTTAGGATTTCACAGGTCATTTTGCGACATTTGGTTTCAAGACTACTCCTCATGGTTTAGGGCCCCTAAAATGCCAGGGCAGTATAGGAACCCCACAAATGACCCCATTCTAGAAAGAAGACACCCAAAGGTATTCCGTTAGGAGTATGGTGATTTCATAGAAGATTTTATTTTTTGTCACAAATTAGCGGAAAATGACACTTTGTGAATAAAATCAATTTCCGCTAACTTGCGACAAAAAATAAAATCTTCTATGAACTCGCCATACTCCTAACGGAATACCTTGGGGTGTCTTCTTTCTAAAATGGGGTCATTAGTGGGGTTCCTATACTGCCCTGGCATTTTAGGGGCCCTAAACCGTGAGGAGTAGTCTTGAAACAAAAATGACCTGTGAAATCCTAAAGGTACTCATTGGACTTTGGGCCCCTTAGCGCAGTTAGGGTGCAAAAAAGTGCCACACATGTGGTATCGCCGTACTCGGGAGAAGTAGTACAATGTGTTTTGGGGTGTATTTTTACACATACCCATGCTGGGTGGGAGAAATATCTCTGTAAATGGACAATTGTGTGTAAAAAAAATCAAAAGATTGTCATTTACAGAGAGATTTCTCCCACCCAGCATGGGTATGTGTAAAAATACACCCCAAAACACATTATACTACTTCTCCTGAGTACGGCAATACCACATGTGTGGCACTTTTTGCAGCCTAACTGCGCTAAGGGGCCCAAAGTCCAATGAGCACCTTTAGGCTTTACAGGGGTGCTTACAATTTAGCACCCCCCAAAATGTCAGGACAGTAAACACACCCCACAAATGAACCCATTTTGGAAAGTAGACACTTCAAGGTATTCAGAGAGGAGCATAGTGAGTCTGTGGCAGATTTCATTTTTTTTGGTCGCAAGTTAGTTTTTTTTTTGTCACAAAGTGTCATTTTCCGCTTACTTGTGACAAAAAATAAAATCTTCTATGAACTCACCATGCCTCTCAGTGAATACTTTGGGATGTCTTCTTTCCAAAATGGTGTCATTTGGGGGGTATTTATACTATCCTGGAATTCTAGCCCCTCATGAAACATGTCAGGTGGTCAGAAAAGGCAGAGATGCTGGAAAATGGGAAAATTCACTTTTTGCACCATAGTTTGCAAACGCTATAACTTTTACCCAAACCAATAAATATAGGCTGAATGGTTTTTTTTTAATCAAAAACATGTTTGTCCACATTTTTCACGCTGCATGTATACAGAAATTTTACTTTATTTGAAAAATGTCAGCACAGAAAGTTAAAAAAAAAAAATTTTTTGACAAAATTCATGTCTTTTTTGATGAATATAATAAAAAGTAAAAATTGCAGCAGCAATCAAATAGCACCAAAAGAAAGCTTTATTAGTGACAAGAAAAGGAGCCAAAATTCATTTAGTTGGTAGGTTGTATGAGCGAGCAATAAACCGTGAAAGCTGCAGTGGTCTGAATGGAGAAAAAGTGCCTGGTCCTTAAGGGGGGGGGAGGGGGGTAAAGCCCACGGTCCTCAAGTGGTTAAGAACCAAGGTTCTTAACCGTTATACTTTGTTTTTCGTTTTGCTCTTGTTTCTCATGACCGCTTGCTCAGTTGCTGAAAAATACTACAGATTACAGAACAAAACTAAATCAGTACAGCAAATATGCACTATTACTGAATAGATTTAAAAGAATAAGTGGTTTTTAGCATCATATGGCTAATGCTATAATTATTTGATTGTCCTTTCTTAAAGAGGAACTTCAGCCTAAACAAACATACTGTCATTAAGCTACATTAGTTATGTTAATTAAAATAGATAGGGAATATAATCTCTTACCAACCCTGTTTTAAAAGAACAGGCAAATGTTTGATTTCATGATGGCAGCCATCTTTTTGGTTGAAAGGAGGTGACAGGGAGCATGATACAAAGTTCCAACTGTCCTGTGTCTTGAGCACCTCTCCCAGTTGCTAGGCAATGTGAACAGCAACATAGGAAATCCCATCATGCTCTGCACAGCATCAGGGAAAAAAGCCCGGGCTTTTTTCTTTGATGGGTGGAGCTTAGCTAAAAAGGCAGCTAAAAATTATGCTTTGGTAAGAAAAACAAAGTTCTGATGCTGTGAAACTGTTAAAGAAACACCAAGCCTTTTCAGTTCTGCTGAGTAGATTTTTAGTCCGGAGGTTCACTTTAATTTCCCCCTGAAAGTATGAAATATTATTTTTTCACTTTTACAAAAAACACAGAAAGTAAGGACAACTCATATTGATTGTGAAAATGTATTTAATCTAGCAGATCCAGCCTTTGGGGGTGGCAAGTGGGGCAATCGCCCCAGGCCCCGCGCCTGAAGAGGCCCCGCATCCTCTGCGGCGGTGGGGAGAGCGGGCATAGTAGTTAAAACTCACCTGTCTTCGCCGATGCTCACAGTTTCCATCTCTTTCCTCTCCCAGCATCTGACGTATTGGTAACAGCACCCCCTGTGATGACATGACCATATGTCACCACAGGGGGCGCAGTTACCAATACACAGATCCCGGGACAGGAAGGAGATGGAAGCTGTGAGTTTTAACTACTATGCCCGCTCTCCCCTCCGCTGCAGCCACCTTCCTATCTAACCTGTACTGCAGGGCACCTACCGATCTAATCTTTACTGCGGGACACCTACCTAACTAATCTATACTGCAGGCACCTATCTAATCTATACTGCAGGCACCTATCTAATCTATACTGCAGGCACCTATCTAATCTATACTGCGGGGCACATACCTATCTAATCTGTACTGCAGGGCACCTACCTATCTAATCTATACTGTGGGGCACCTACCTATCTAATCTATACTGCAGGCACCTATCTAATCTGTACTGCGGGGCACCTACCTATCTAATCTATACTGCAGGGCACCTACCTATCTAATCTATACTGTGGGGCACTTACCTATCTAATCTATACTGCAGGGCACCTATCTAATCTATACTGCGGGGCACCTACCTATCTAATCTATAATGCAGGCACCTATCTAATCTATACTGCGGGGCACCTACCTATCTAATCTATACTGCAGGCACCGATCTAATCTATACTGTGGGGCACCTACCTACCTAATCTATACTGCAGGCACCTATCTAACCTTTACTGGAGGCACCTACCTATCTAACCTGTACTGTGGGCACCTACCTATCTAACCTATACTGGGGGCACCTACTTATCTAAACTATACTGCAGGCACCTACCTATCTAACCTATACAGAGTGTGTGTTTCCACAGTGTGTGCGTGTGTTTCCACGCATATCTCTGTGTGAGTGTGTATCCACAGCATGTGTCTCTAGGCCCCGCATATGACACTCGTCCCAGGCCCCGCATACTCTAAGGCCACCTCTGTCTACATCTATCTTTTCATTTACTTGTTATATAACAGTACCACAATTAAGTTACACAATGAGCTCCTTCATCTACTACACAATGCTTCAAACCAAGATTCAAAAATTGATGTTGAAATGGAGTATTATTTAAATTGCATCACATTTATTGTACACACTATTTCACAATTTTTTTCTGGATTCATACAATATGAAGAGTAACACTTAGCTCCATAGAGTTCAAAGATTGCTTGACGTGTTTCATGGTTGAAGGCCACTTCTTTAGAGGCATATATATATGGATACATACACTCATTCTAGTAGAAAAAAACATCTGAGAAACCTGCATGCAGTGTGTGTCCCAATTTGGTCCCGAGGTTCCCTGTGTTAACATCTATGAAGTTTTGGATGTTTTTTTTTCCTTCTGGCATTGAATGTATCCATATATTTGCCTCTGAAGAAGTGGCCATTAGCCGTTAAACACGTGTCAGGCAATCTTTGAACTTTGCATATAGAACTACATGCTACTCTTCATGTTGTATGAATCCAAAATAAATTTGCGAACAAAATATTGCAATAAATGTAATGCATGTTGAATACTAATGTGACATTGTATGTGCTTTATTTAAACTCCAGTTTCTTAATTTTGATTCAAAGTATTGTTGTTGAACATTGAACTTTTGACATAAATGGTTTTCAAACCAATCACATGGACACTCACAAGGATCATAAAGAAGAAAGGGGTACTTAGGTTAGGATGTACAGATATTGAATTTTGAATAAAATCAAAGACTATTACAAGTTAAAACACTTCTTTCTCCTGGGAGATCATTTTTCATCTTCTCTTTAACCCTTTCTGGACCAGCACCCTCTGCCCCCTTAAGGACCAGAGGGTGCTGGTCCAGCAAACCGGCTCTTCCCGATGAATCGCCGCAAGTTACCGTCGCTCCCGCTGGACACGCCGCTCTGTCCCCGCCGCAGGCTGCTCTCTCTGCCGTCGCTATGATGGCAGAGCGCTGTGCGCCGGTCAGGAGCCACTTTCATTGGCTCCTGACCCTGTCATTCCATGTAAGCCAATGGGAACGGCTTACATAAATGACAGGGCCAGGAGCCAATGAAAATGGCTCCTGCCCGGCTCACAGTGCTCTGCCATCATAGAGGCGGCAGGGCAACTGATTGCGGCGGGGGCAGAGCGGACCGAGCGACGTGGACGGGCTGGGGCGCGCGGTCAATGGGACGCAGAGTTTACGTCCGGTCAGGACCGCAGCGCCCCCTGCCCGACGTAGATTCGTACTCGCTCGGTCCGCAGGTAGTTAAAATAATTTTTTTGCATTCTGCAACTGAAGAAGTACCAAAAAGTAGGGGAAAAATACAGCCTTATTCTGGGTATTTTCTTGCTTGCTAGTGACTTAACCTCCTTGCCGGTTTTCCCGACCTGAGCTCGGGGTAGAAAAAAGCAGCTGCTATCGGTGATCCCGAGCTCAGGTCGGGGTAGGCATTGCAGAGCTTTACCTGCAGTTGTGGAGTCCCGCGCGCGATCTCGCTGCGCAGCGGGACTCCAGCCTCTCTCCCCGGCAGTGTGGGGTCTTTCCCTGGCCGCCGGGATCCCCCATGTCCCCGCTATTCTTCCGGGGACCCGGCAGCCAGTTGGAGCAGCGCAGCCGTGGTGGTGGCAGCAGAGCGGTGGTGGCAGCGTGACGTCATCGGGGGCGGGGCTAACATTGAAAACGAACTTCTCTATATTAGAGAAATATAGAGAAGTTTGTTTATATGTATATTAGCGCCATCTTGTGGGCAAAGAGAAAACTGCAGCCCAGGAGCCCAGGAAGGTAATTTTTTTTTAATTTTGCTGCAGATCTCCCTGCCAGAATGATTTTTTTCAGGTTTTAGGGTCTGAAAGAGTGAAAAAAAATTGCACCGCTTTTAGACCCTAAAATCTGGAAAGAATCAGACCGCCAAGGAGGTTAAAAGGGATTTGATTGGCCAAGTGTGAAAATATCACATAGGAGAAAACACAGAAGAAAAAGTTGATTGATTAAGGGCCTTAGTCTTCTGAAGTAATTAACAGAAGGTAAATAAATGCCAGTTCAATATTTCAATGAAGGAAGTTTCATCACCCCTTGGATACTTTGATTTGTGGTGCCGGTACAATTACCATATGCTGTACACATATTTACAGTGCTCCTATAGATTTATCAAATCTATAGGAGCACTGTAAATATGTGTACAGCACCCATCTAGTTGTGATGGGAGTTGCACCTGTTTACCCTTATATGCCTATATGGTGAACACTGTGGAATCAGTGATTTGTTGGTAATTGTACTGGCACCACAAATCAAAGTATCCACTATAATACATCTTTGTTGACAATATCGGGGCTAGCTACACCCCACTCCATGTACATACGGAGTGGTGGGGGATCAGCAAAGACACACGGTAATATATGCTCGAAGTACCGTAAATAGTGTGAACCAATACGGCACAGTACATGTATTTTGTATCAGGGGTGCACAACACTTGCTCCCCGTTATATATTTACTTATTTTTATTAATTAAGTTATCAGCTTTTATTTAAGTACCTACAGGGCTGATCCTTGTGACCTAGTTTTTGTATTTATTGTTCCCTGGTACCCATTCGGCTAGTGGGTTGCATTTTTTAACATGCAATCTCATTTTGGTTCAAAAAGGTTTTTTCTTTGTACTATGTACCTAGAGCCGAATTTACCATAAGGTGCTGTAGGCACATTCCTACAGGCGCCTCTTGATGGAAATGTGGTTCACTCTTATCCCCTAGTGCCCCCCTCCCTCCTTCCGTATGCGCAGTCCAGTGCAGAGCGTAAATGAGAGCTTACTCACCCTTTCTCTCTGCATTCCACTGATGAGTTCTCCCTTTAGTTGGGGGCACCACTAGCTAATTAATACTGATGGTACCTCTGGCTACCTAATGGTAAGGGACACCTGTAGGTACCTATAGGAAGCAAGGGAAGTAAGTCAGAAGTGACATCTGGGCCAGCCAGCACACGTTGTGCGGTTCAGGGGGGGTTTGTAGGTTCATGGAGGCCAAAGTCTAGGGTGCCAAGACATCTGTGCCTATAGGCTCCAGTGATGTAAATCTGGGCCTGTATGTACCATTACATTGTATTCGAGTATAATACCAATTTTGTATTTAGGTTCTTGTTTTCTTTTGTGTAGTTTGCATATTCCTGATATTTCTTCATCACACAGACTGTTGATATGCAAGTCCAGCATACAAAAGCTTAATCTGTTGTATGGTAGGTTTGTGCGGTAGATGAACTAGCTGTGTTTTTTTATTTATTTATTAAGAATGCCCTCCTCACTCACTAAATTTGTTGGATGTATATCACCAGTGAATAGAAGTCATAGAACTACTAATAAATTCAGAGTAAATGATGTCAGTGCTGTACATACAGTATTATAAAATTATAAAACCGGTGAGACCCACTGCCAACCCATTCCTGCTTCTACATGCAGCTCCTATATGGCTGCAGCTGTACTTTTGCTAGCTTAATGACCCATGCCTCTCATTGCTGCTCTACTCCGTTTGTTCCATTGCTCTAAATGTCCTGTAGATTTTATAGGTGTATGCCCATGTCATGTGTTAGAATTTATCTAAAACTGATCATAGGTGTTTGGGGCTCCTCCAGGTTCTCTGGTTTCCTTACACTTCCCTGAAACATACCGCTATAATAAATGGCTTTGCTTGAAAAATGGCTGTAGGCTTGTAATAGCCATGTTACATTGTACCACTTGAAGGTCTGAATTGTAACTTTTATTGTTTCTGTCTTTTACAGGAAAAAGTCAACACTACTTTAAAGATGGCCATACACTGGCCCGATTTGCGCCCGTTTCGACAGCAGATTCGATCACTGGGATCGAATCTGCTGCCAATCGTTCACGCTACACGCCGAATTTCGATCCATTCCGTCCGATCCCGTCGATCGCGCCGTGCGGAAAATAACCGTCGATCGCCCGCGGGTAAAGAGCGCATCGCTAGCGCCGTTCGAGTACCCGACGACCGACGCAATAGAGCCGCATACATTACCTGCTCCGCCGGCGCGACTCCCGGGTCTCCGCTCTTCTCCGTCTCCGCTCTGGTCTCTGGCATGCTTCCCTTCTTCCTGTCCCAGCAGGAAGTTTAAACAGTAGAGGGCGCTCTACTGTTTAAACTTCCCCCAGACAGGAAGAAGGGAAGCATGCCGGAGACCAGAGCGGAGACGGAGAAGAAGAGCGGTGACCGGGGGCAGTCGCACCAGCGGAGCAGGTAATGTATGCGGGCGGGGGGAGCGGCGGCAGCACCACCACAACAGATTGTGATCGGTTTCAGGCTGAAACCGATTCACAATCTGTTTGCAGTAAAGGTAGTCATACGATCCCTCTCTGATCAGATTCGATCAGATAGGGATTTGTCTGTTGGTCGAATCTGATGTCAAATCGACCAGTGTTTGGCTACCTTAAGAGTACCTACATTATAAATTACAGTTTGCTTTAAACCTCATAACATGATATATAAAATCACACATAATAAAATGTGAATTTTGTAGCCCCCAGGGGCCGTATTTCACATATGCTCTTGAAATTCCCGCCCCCAGTGTGAAATTTGGCCAGGGTGATTTTTTTTCTTCCCAACCCATAGGTGCAAAGGATGCTGGGGATTGATTTCATAACTCCACCCCCCCCCCCCCCCCATGTCCATGTGTTCTAATCCAGACAGACATCTAAAATAAGAGTTAAAGCAAACAGACAGGATAAGACAGGCTGCAGCAGTTCTCCTGTCTCTCCTCTCTGTTACACACTGCAAAAAGAGATGCAATGTGATCCAGGCAGGCAGAGAGCAGGGGAGAGGGAACCAGACTGGGGGGGTGGACAGAATGCTGAGGAAGTATGTTAGCAAGGCTTCAGCATGAGGAGAAAGAAGGAAGTGCTACTTGCAGATATAAAATGAGTCTGTTCTATCCACTAACATGTTCCAGATGTAAACTTTATATGTTCATATAACTGTACACAGTGCATAGGCTACATATATGTATTGCCATTTAAACCTTTTTTGGCCTGAAGTGCTCTTTAAAGGGGCACTCTGGTTATGAAGCAGCTTGTGCTTCACCTGGGGTGGGAGGAGAATGTTTGCAGTTAGAATAGCTCAAGTGAGGAGGGAATTACCTGTAGGGAAGCCTGTTTTCTGATGTGAGAGGAGCTACAAAAATACTATGAAATAGCATTTTTAGCTAACCCTTTAAAAAAACAAACTCTGCTTGTGATCTGATGCTCTTCCTGTTTGTTATATGCTAGCAGGGTTATCCCATGAGCATAATTTTTGCCATGATGCCTCTTAAAATTTGCCATACATAAAGAAGTGAGTGAGCTCAGAGTCGGGGCTTGTTTCCACTGTTGTGGTGCGGAATCGCCTGGATTCCACCGCGGACGAAATCGCATGCGGATGCGTGTCCGCATGCTGTTTTCCCCGCGATTTCGCATGGCTAGGAAGCAGGCGAATTTAACCATGTCACTGCCTGTGTAAAGTTCCATAGCCTTACATGCGAAATCGTACGCAAAATCGCGGGGGAAAACCGCATGACAAAGCCGCATGCGATTTCCCTATTAAAAGCATTGCGGGCGATTCGCCCGCATTCCTGCCGCATGCGAAATCTGACGGCTCCCAAAACACACCAAAACGCACCCGCATGACGAACAAGTGGAAACAATCCCATTCACTTGTATTGCCTATGCGAATCCGCATGCAGTGCCTGCATGCGGATTCGCTATAGTGGAAACGAGCCCTTAATTAAATGAGATGAATGTATCTACAGAAGTATTGAATTGACGTATATCCCTGTTAGATCTTTTGACAACACTACACTGTTTGCTTTGAAAGTATTCTCACTTGTGCTGTGTCAGTGTTGACTTTCTTTTTTTTTTTTAATTTGCTCTTAATGGGGTGGTGGACTTTTTCCTGGTTACTGTCAGTGACATTCTGTGGTCATCTATGGGATTCCAAACTGTGCTAGGCTGCTATTTGCCCCAAACATTTAGCTTTTTTCTGAATATCGCTGTACTTCACAATCTTGGTGCTCTGTTCTATTTCCTGGTTATCAGCTGGCTCCAGAGAGGCAAATTACAGAACTACACTAAATCCAATCCCCCTTGCTGGAAAACCAGTAAGCAGGCGGGGGAAGTGTGAAGGTTTGATGGTAGGTTACAGTTGTTATTATTAAAAGGTAAGAGGAAGGAAGGGATTACAGATAGTGTTGATGGATGAGGCTGTAAGCATTATGCATAAGGAAAAGGGTGATGTTAGGGTTGAGATAGGTTGGGAGAGTCAAAGTACAACGTTACCCGTCAAGCAGCATTGATTCTCCTAATAGGTGTGGCCAAGCTCAGCAGGCACCCCTTTCCCTAACATCACATATCCCTTGCTGGGGACACTTCATCCATGACAAAATATCTCAGAGACACAGACAGAAACTAAAAGCTCACAGAAGTTCTGACTTTTTCCAGTTTTTAAAGAAACTAGGAAACAGTGTTGGCTGTCTTTCCACTTAAAAGTGACATATTCAAAGGTGTTTGTCATTCACATAGAATGAAGGGCATTCAAAGTGATGGCAGCAAACCATCTCTGAAATGAGTTCACATTTATTTTCGTGGCTTTAGCATTTGAATAACCATGTGCATACCAACTTTCAACCGTTTGTACATATCAATGATGTTTTATGTTGTATAGGCTTTGATAGAGCCTCTAACTTTTGCCTGTGTACTTTAAATATACTGAATTGTTTTACAAGTTTTTTTTGGGGAAGTAGAAACCCTTGTTTTGTATTCCTGCAGTTAGTTGAACTTTGTTGAAGTTTAATGTATATATTTTTGATAATGTGGTTGTTTTCTTTATATACTGGACTGTAGTGCATGGCATTTTAATGCATGCTTATTTTTGGGGAGGAAATAGAAAGGTGGATCTGAAATTTCTTTAAAATGCTTGTGGCCTGTCTCAGGCATTTTGAGTGGCCATCTGTCTAAACATCCCCCCTCATCTCCTGATCATTTCCTCAACTTATTCATGAACCATGGGAGGGCTGCTTTGTAGTCTCCGTGTAGCTTGCATCAGTCTATCCCCACTGAATACATCTATGTGCTTGCATAACATATATTTCACAGTTCTAGAAATTCTCTGAACTAAGTTCAGATGAATAGCCTGCACAATCAACGGCCCCCTTCTATTTTTTTTTACCGTCTTTATTCTTACAAAGATTCAATGTGAATCTGACCTCACTGCCATAGAACCGTCCACATTATTCTTGATCATTTTACATGCCACCTGCTGCTAATGCTGTGATGATAAATTTCTTAATGACCAGTTGACTCTTGGCTTTTGTTTTAAGGCAGTAGTTTGCTTTTATTACTGCCTTTCTAATTGCACTACTTTTATGGACTTCATAATTCGTCTTTGTGTTTGGGTAACACTTATGTAAATAAATTCCACCAAACGAATACAGACATTGAATGTAATAAACACAGAATAATCATTTTCACCATATGGGGTTTACATTTTTAACATGGTATTATTGTTGCTGGCTAATTCAAGAATTCTATAATTTTGCTTTAACCCTTCAACTTGAAATGTTTACATACAGTCAGCTGGAATTACTATATTAATAAGCAACTGCAACAAAGGAAACAGTGTGGTGGACCAATAATTAAATGTGCTGGTGCAAGTATATTAATATGAAAGACCTGTTAAGAGGTCAGGCTCTGGAAAAGCAGAGACTAACAGAAATTGCAAATGCAGAGATCAAGAGAAAGATGCTGGCACGATTGAAGGATACAGGATAACTCAGAAAATACCTTGCCTTTGGGTTGTGCACACATTGAAAGCAAAATATAGTCCCAATGCAAAGACTGACACTAACTCCAGCAATTTGCTGTAAACAAACAAATGTCAAAGTTACAGCATAAAAACAGTAAGGAATGCGGAGCAGTCAGCCTAACAGCCATATTGCAGGGTACCCCACCTCATCAGTGGAAATTAAATTGCGTCTCTCTTTTATGTCAGTGCCCCATATACACAGCTAATCCCTTACCTGCAGCCAATCTCCATGTACCATGGGGATGTTCAAAGTGTTAGGTTAGGCCCCACTGGAAATTACATGTTTCACTCAAACCAGCAATGTCTGTGCTATCGCTGCCCCTAACTAAGAACGATATACATGTTCTGTGTCTGTCTGTCAGTTTTACCAACTTCCTACTCTGTTTTCCATCTCCCCCTCCCAACACCCTGCATTTCAACTGCTGAATTTAGAATTAACCATGCACATCAAATTATACAGTAACCAGTACTAGGAGCCATTTCACTGCACTGCCTAGTCTTTGCATTAAAGTGGATCCGAGATGAACTTTTATGCATTGCATAATTGTGTTCCTTACATATAGGTTATAGGGCATTCCTCAAGCCAAATACTTTTTTGTTTTTGTTTTAATACACTTATTCCTTATAAACTAAGCAAGTCTCGCCCACAGCTTCTCCAAAACGCCAAGGCACTCAGACCCATGTAGCAAGGGCTTATGGGAGCTCAGTCTGGGCAAGAGGAGGAGGAGGTTACTAGCCAGAGATTTCAGAGGCAGAGGGGAGGAGGAGAGGGGAGTGAGCTGAGGGCTGGAGATGCAGTTGCAGATTACCTGTGTAATGATGACAAACAGAACATGGCCGCTCTCATTGTATCACAGGAATTAATCATCTTAAACTGTTGAAGCTGTATGCAGCCACATTTGCTGTGTAAACTATATAAACTTTAGATAAGATATATAGACAACTTACTTGTTATAGTTAGTTTTTCATCTCGGATCCGCTTTAAGACTCTTCCCTACAACTTTTCTTTAACTAGCTTCACTGATTTAACTAATCAAATGCTATCCTATAATAAGGCATACCTTGCTACCTTCATTCATGTACTATCTGTCCCACATAATCTGAAAGGGTTATGGCCTTCAAAGATGAGTGATATTTAGAGTGCATAGGGTGCTACAGCAAAAATATATGGAAATATATTCTGCACCTAGGAAAAAGTACGGTAAATCTGGGAGCAGCTGATTGTGGATGGTGCTAAATACTAGGCATAACTTAAAGGAATACTATCGATGTATGCATTTATTTTTAAATGCTGTATGTTGTAGCACACATTAGGACAAGTACTAGTAGCAATTTGATTCCTCACACAGCTGTTCCTCTCAGCTGTAAAATCCTCCGTCAGTTTTGGCCGTCAGTGTTGGATACAAATGTATCTATATGCTGAGGGCTCCCAGAGGGCTAAGCCCATGTCTGCACAGGGGAGTTGCTATCAACTCCTCAGTTTATAGTTTAATTATCACCTTGCTGAAAGAATCTTATTGATATGGTGGTAAGGGGTTAAAGATTCTAGCAATGTGTGTTTATTATCTTTGCTTCTCTTGACTGATAAAGATACTAATAATGCTAATTGTTGACAGTGGTCTGCCCCTCTCAGCAGCCTGTAAAGTGGATGCAGCCTGGAGTGAATCACCACAAGCAGACAGAGTGTAAACACAGACTATTGTTTATAGCTAGTTATATTCCAGCAATATTCCAGCTCATTTAGTTACCTGTTACCACCTCAGATCAGCCTATTTCTCCTCATGTCTCCTGCATGCTGTGAGTGACACAGTGACAAATATATTTGTGAGCTGTGTGACAGAGTAACCAAGCAGCTCAGGGTGACCCAAACTACTATGAGCTGTGTGAGAAATGAATTTTTAAGCAGAAATAGAGGGAGAGAGACCTGGGTGAATAAAATAAAGTGCCCCTAGCACTAGTGGTAATGTGTACACTAATATACAGTATTAAAAAAAAAAGTCGTTTCAATCGATAGTACTCCTTTAAGTTACATGCTGTAGCCACTGTTAAAATGCCATATTTCCTGTACCCTTATGTTATCCTTCATATATTAGTAGGCCAGAAAGATCAGTACTGCTCGGGCCACAGTGTCAAACAGTATTCTAAAGAAAAATATTCATCCATACATACATACACTTGTGCAACAATTGTTCAATTAAATCTGTCCATTGACATTGCTTATTTTAAACCTTTTTATAAAAACACTGGGAAAAGGCAAAAGGGAGGGTAAATGCTTTATTACACACTGAGTAGGAACTGCAGAGGAATTGATGATGATTACACTTTTCATTTGCACCTGCAGTGCTGACAAAGAGTTAATCTCTAAACAGCATAGAGTAGGTAGTCGGATATACAATGAATGTCATGGGTGTGCACCACTCCTGCTACTGGAAGACAGGATCAGCCAGTGCTAGCCTCTTCCCGTTTGCCCCCCCTGGATAACACAGTACACACTCCAAAAGGACAAATGAGGCTGCACACTGAAGGCTTGAAATGCAAATAACTTGTATTGACAGAGCTCACTACATGTTGTGGTCTTATGACAGTCATCAGGTGTACCAATGAGCAAACACACCATACCTGCTAAACCTGTTGCAGTTCCAGTAGATGCTACATCCTAATTAGTGCTGCTGTATGTTCCAGGTCGTAGAATCTACATCCTGCACCTGCCTCCTCGCGTGCACGTAATCGTGTATGCACAGAGTCTTGTGAATGAGTGTTGCTAGCTAATACCGTAACAATCATTCAATAAAGTTAGGGAAATCTAAGTTGTAGAAGTTGAAAAAAAAAGTTTTAAAGTGACATGATCCTAGTAAAATAAAGTTTTGGGTTTTTTTTTATCCCCATTTAATTTTTAACCCCAGTCTAGCCTACTAACCCATTATTAACCCCTGCAATACCTATACCTGTTTATAAACTTTTAATGACTGCCACCTGTAGCAATCGTATGCGATCGCTAGGGCGAAAGTTTTGGGCCTCAATTGCTCTACAGATGTAATGCTCTGCTGTTGCCTAACGATGCATCTGTACCACTTTATGGCCCCTGAACTGTCCCCCTAGCGAACGCATTTGATCGCCACAGGCTGGGGATAACGGTCCGCTACATGCTCAGCTATATGGAGTATCGTTTTAATCGGGGAGAGCAAAATAATTCATTTTTATGTGTTTTATAACTGTGGGATGTGTCATATTAAAATTAGGAAGGGTGAAAAATAAAATAAAATAAACAGTTTTTTTTTCTGCATTTAATTCTGCATTCTATTTTCCCCTTAAAATTACCATAAAATTGTTATGATCATTGTGACAATCCAGCCCCGCGATCCCGTCGAGATCTGCTCCCATTAGCGTACGCAGGAAGTACGGGCGCAGACGGACAACGAGACCGGTTGCTGGATCGTCAGAGGTAAGAAAAAGGAGGGCGACAGAGCGTGCCAATCCCGTCTAATCTGCTCCCGTTAGCATACGCAGGAAGTACGGTGAACAGACTGACAATAAAGATTGGTTGCGCAGCTGCCGACAATAAGTAATGGGACAAACATCCACCAATCCCGTATTACTAGGCCACTGTTGCCATGCAGGTCTCATGCACTAGAGACTGCTGGAGGCAAATTCACTGTGTGCGTAGTAAACGGTTAAGATTGGTTGGAGGTGCCCATACATGTACAATTCTGATTGTATATACAATCTGTAAACTAAAAATATCGATTTCGCGCTGGAAATCGGATAAATACACTGCCACCACTGTCCGGTTGTATGGAGCGGACAGTCTCCAACGCTATCATAATACGGTAGCCAGCCCAATCACGTTCAACACGCCCAAGTCACCGTTCGGGGAATAGTCACTTCCGACGGCTTAAAGACTGTGAGCAATGTGACGGTAAAGAAAGGTTACTGGGTCCCTATATGATGCAATCTCGAATTGTATTTACAATCGAGAAACGAAAGTTATCGATTTCGCACAGGAAATCTGGTACTAGCTAATCCTAGAAGGAAGAAACGGTTATTTACAACCTAGCTAGCAAATCAACAATTTATAAGCAAATCATAAAACAATGCGGTAGTATGACTGACTCTTCAGAGGGCAGATTCGTTATAGCAGCAATCAGATGACCAGAACAGGCACAAGACTGAACGATAAAATCGTTAGTTTATTTCTAAACAACATACACACAGCTTATTTTAGAACAGATTGATTGACAGAGAGAAGCGAGGAAAAGAGAACAGAATGTCTGATTATATACAGTTCAAATACCGTTATTGGTAGTCCATTCGGCAATCGCAAGTCTTTGGCGAAAGTCCCAAAATGGCGGTTGCCATGCGGCCAACAGGCCTTTGTTAGGAAGTTCCAAGATGGAGGGTTTGCCCGTGTCCTTGCGGGCTGCCAGGATGTTACTAGGCATCAGATTGAAGGTAAAGGACACAGAGCTTTCTGGGCTCTGTCTGGTTATAGCCCCCACTCCAGCAAGGAGGGGTTAGGGGGCGTGGATCACACACCTCTTTGGAATAGGAGATCTCTGCCCCTCTTCGAGAGACAAAATTTTACCTGAATCATGATAAGTGTGCTCATCTGCAAACCGTACAAGTTGTGTTAAATCTAATAACATTTTTAGGTTTGTCAGAATTTATCAAGAACGTTGATACCAAACTTGGGGAATCAGACCCCTGGGGTATTAGAGGGTTATTTTAAAACAATCTTACGCTAGATCTGGCAGTCCGATTGGTCCGTAAACCTGTCAGAACCAGCGCCCTGTGGAATCCCATAACCTGTGCAGATTTCATGGGCAGGGAGATCTGCTATGTCAGGAATTATGAAGGAAATATGGAGAACATATGAATATTGGGATTCCTGAGGTCACAGCAGGTTTTCCTAGGGTCATTGAGAAAGCCAGCTGTAGTCTCTAAGTGGCTTCTGCAGGATGTTAGCAGGACCTCCTGTGGCTGCTCTTTTCATGTACGGAGCTGAGGAGCCACCAAGTCGGGGTTAGGCAGTGAAGGTGTGAGATTTCCCTCCTTCTGCCTGGTTGGGGGTCCCTGTGCTGGCAGAAAATCTTTTCAACAGGAGGCTAATTAGCTGACCATGAAAAGATTTCTCCAGCCCTTTGGTGAAGGGAAAAAAAAGTGTATTTAAACCAAAAACTGTCAGTTTGGGTGGTTTGCGAAGAACTAGCGTTGGTAACTCCATGACGCATTCGATATGTCATACCGACGGCGTCACATCTCCTCCCCTTCCAAGATTGGGGAAGGATAGGTTAGCAGGACCTTGACTGAAGCAATACCAACTTGCTACTTGGGCTCAGTACAGCGGGGCAGCCTGGGTTCCACATGACCTTGGGGTTGCCCTTTTTTGTGTTGGTCAGTGGTTTAGCCAGGAGGCTACAGGGCTTCACAAACGTCCTGTAGTATCCCGCTGTTCCCAGAGAGGCCTGTACCTCTGTCATGACAATCTGATCTGCGTCTGGTTCAACGGTCAGATTGTCAGCTGACAGCTGTCCTAGTACCAGGGATGAGTGATCGCAGTGTTGCTCCCAAGTCGGGGGGAACACAGGGATGTCATCCGGGTACGTGACTGTACAACCGTGCTTGCTCTTCCACAGGTCGTTCCACGCCTGGAGAAAGGTGGCTTGGGCATTCATCATGCCAAACGACATCTGCATCGAGGCGTTTAAGTCCAAGGGCAGGGTGAATGTGGATTCCAGGCGTGCCTTGGGCACGGTTGGAACCTGCCAGTATCTGTAGCTCCGATCTATGATCGTTAGGTAGTTGGCGGATGCCAGCCAATCCAACAGATCACCGAGGGGAGTCATGGGATACGCAACGGTTGTTGGGATGTCGTCCGGCATCCTATAGGCCTCACAGAACATGGTGGTCTGTGAGTTGGAGGATTTGCGGAGGACAGACATCTGTAACATCTCCTCATACTTCATCTTCACTTTTGCTTGCACCTCCGGAGAGGCGCTGTAGGGGATCTGCCATAAGGGCTTGTGAGTCCCCGGGTCCCTTCTGTGAACTGCTGTATCCTGCCCAGGGTTGCTGTGAAGATTTCGCTGTGGGGGCGCAGTGCGCTTCAGCGAGGCCTTCGGGGAGTACGAGAGGTGGGGGGTGACTTTCACATCATCCGCCAATTCTCGTGTGGGAGCTATCAAGCCTGGCAGGGGACCTGTGTCTTCCTGTTCTAATCGGCCGTGCTCTCCCAGAACTAACTGCGTTCTATCTGACTGGGCTTCTAACAGATCCACATGGACCGTGCTTTCACCTGGGGTGTCAGTTACATGGGGAATGGGCTCACTGGAGTAGTTACCATTCTCCCTGTACACCTGTAGTGGAGCTTCCACTGCTAGCGGCTTAGCGGTCTGGCCACTAAGCGCACGCAGGTTGGAGTCGCTCTGTAGTATCCTCACGGATGTGGGACTACAAATCTCAGCCAGCTGCCTAGTGCGATCTGAGGTCAGCTGCTGAAAATCAAACTCTCTGGGGTCAGAGCTGACAGGAATGCCTGCAGGCTCTGAGCTCAGGTTAACAGTACTGTGTGTGTCTGTCTGCACAGGTACACTACAATAAACATCACCTTTTGGGTACATCAAAATCACGTCAATATTGGCATTGGTCTGAAGGTCAGAGATATCAGGGGAAGTCGAGACTTCTCCAGATAGTCCTGAGTCCAGACTGCCGGTGACACTGAAAACGTCATCCAGCGTACTCACAAACATGCACAACATTATCAAAAGCATTTGCATAACATGATATGTCATTTTTAGCATGAGTGTCACCCGCCTGAAAGTCAGAATTGTCAGAGGGAATCCCTGCTGTCAGCTCTGAGTTCATGCGGCTGGCCATAGAGTATGTAATGGCCAAAGAATGTACAGCGTTTCTATCACAATTATCACTGACACATGCAATTTCATTAGTAATAACAGGTGCAGAAAGAGATAAAAGACAGTCAGTTGCTGGTACATGTAAATCTGAGGGTACCTCCCGCCCAGTGGCGTTAGGTACAGTAGCAATAGCAGGTAAGGGTTTGACATCTCCCTGTTTTCTCAAAGGCTTGTACAGTACCTGGTGGTCAGGGAGTCCTGCTGGGAACTCCTGCATATCAGCAGAAAATTCCGAAGGGCACACAAGCGTGCCTAGATCAGTGCCAAGCACAGGAGGAGAGGGAAACTCAGCAACAGCCCGCTCTGGAAAACCCACCCCCCATCCGGCCTTCTCGGGACCTGGGATAACAGGGTTGTGGTGGTTGGGCCTGACTTCAGTCAGGGTGAGGAGCTTTTGTGGGAGAATATCTTCCTCTGTGGCAAGGTCGGAACAGACCAAGGAAACATCTGCTTCTGGAGCACTGGAGCAAAAGATGATCTGGTCGTCCACTGGAGCACTGTGAAGATTTCCGGAACCGTAGAGCATCTCTGACACGCTGACAGGCAGTGCAGGGGGTGATGCAGGTGACGGATCAGGGTTGCTAGCCATCTTCGGGCTAGGGACGGTCGTTCTCTTCCTCTTGGGACAGAAGAACTTTATGTGGCCAGTTGCGCCACAAAGATTACACGTGCGAATGGCAGGTGTGTCAGACTGGGATGCAGCAGTAGCAGCAGCTGCAGGTCTCAGTGGCACAAAGCTCACTGGACCAGGAGGAGCAAATGCAGTAGGCTTACCTCCTTCCAAGTCTTGGGACAGTGTTCTGTGACTGTCCAGCACCAGAGTTCTCTGGCTGTCAGGTACAGGAACCTGATGGTACGCCCTCTCAGAGGTGCGCACAGGAAAGTCTCGTTCCATGCCCTCTTCCATGGCAGGAAGTTTTGCTGTGGGGGTCACGGGTAGAGGTTTGCATCTCTCCACCGAAACACATAGTGAAGAGTGCTGATTTGATTGGGTTAGCTGGGCCAACTCCAATTCACGCTGGAGCCGTAGCTATTCGATCTGGAGATCCCGCTGGCGCAGACACTCTCGGTGCTCCTGGTATCTGCGCAGTTCCTCGCCGGTCAGGTTTGCCAACTCCAATTCACGCTGGAGCCGTAGCTATTTGTCCTGGAGATCCCACTGGCGCAGTCGCTCTTGGTGCTCTGCTTCACGCTGGAGCATCCGTGCTTCATGCTGGAGCATCTCTGCCTCATGCTGGCGCTGACATTCTTGGAACTCCTGGTACAAGCGCAGATCCTCGCCGGTCAGGTTTGCCAACCACTCCGGGGTTATCAGGACTGCAGGGAATAGAGGCATCAAGCAAGGTGGCGACAAGGATTCCATCTCTGGAGTAATGCCACCAGCTCAGCCTTGTCTGTGCTGCAAGCAGCAATGCCGTGCGATTCGCAGAGGGCTTGCACGTCAGGAACTGACCAATTTTGGTGAAACTGAACTGAATCAGACATTCAGAAGAGAAGAGTATAAGAAAGAATAGGATATAGCAAAGAAAAAGTTAGGAAATGTAGACCAATCTATTGCTATCAATGTGTACCGTTTTGTGCCCAGAACTTCGGTTCTGCAAGACAGGATACTTAGTGACCACTGTCTTATTATTCTGGTTGCAAAGACTGAGTTTGTCAGATCTTTGCGCTCTGATTTCCCAAAAGCTGGCTATGCCTGGTTTTGGGGTGTGCTATCACCACCACTGTCCACCAATGTGACAATCCAGCCCCGCGATCCCGTCGAGATCTGCTCCCGTTAGCGTACGCAGGAAGTACGGGCGCAGACGGACAACGAGACCGGTTGCTGGATCGTCAGAGGTAAGAAAAAGGAGGGCGACAGAGCGTGCCAATCCCGTCTAATCTGCTCCCGTTAGCATACGCAGGAAGTACGGTGAACAGACTGACAATAAAGATTGGTTGCGCAGCTGCCGACAATAAGTAATGGGACAAACATCCACCAATCCCGTATTACTAGGCCACTGTTGCCATGCAGGTCTCATGCACTAGAGACTGCTGGAGGCAAATTCACTGTGTGCGTAGTAAACGGTTAAGATTGGTTGGAGGTGCCCATACATGTACAATTCTGATTGTATATACAATCTGTAAACTAAAAATATCGATTTCGCGCTGGAAATCGGATAAATACACTGCCACCACTGTCCGGTTGTATGGAGCGGACAGTCTCCAACGCTATCATAATACGGTAGCCAGCCCAATCACGTTCAACACGCCCAAGTCACCGTTCGGGGAATAGTCACTTCCGACGGCTTAAAGACTGTGAGCAATGTGACGGTAAAGAAAGGTTACTGGGTCCCTATATGATGCAATCTCGAATTGTATTTACAATCGAGAAACGAAAGTTATCGATTTCGCACAGGAAATCTGGTACTAGCTAATCCTAGAAGGAAGAAACGGTTATTTACAACCTAGCTAGCAAATCAACAATTTATAAGCAAATCATAAAACAATGCGGTAGTATGACTGACTCTTCAGAGGGCAGATTCGTTATAGCAGCAATCAGATGACCAGAACAGGCACAAGACTGAACGATAAAATCGTTAGTTTATTTCTAAACAACATACACACAGCTTATTTTAGAACAGATTGATTGACAGAGAGAAGCGAGGAAAAGAGAACAGAATGTCTGATTATATACAGTTCAAATACCGTTATTGGTAGTCCATTCGGCAATCGCAAGTCTTTGGCGAAAGTCCCAAAATGGCGGTTGCCATGCGGCCAACAGGCCTTTGTTAGGAAGTTCCAAGATGGAGGGTTTGCCCGTGTCCTTGCGGGCTGCCAGGATGTTACTAGGCATCAGATTGAAGGTAAAGGACACAGAGCTTTCTGGGCTCTGTCTGGTTATAGCCCCCACTCCAGCAAGGAGGGGTTAGGGGGGCGTGGATCACACACCTCTTTGGAATAGGAGATCTCTGCCCCTCTTCGAGAGACAAAATTTTACCTGAATCATGATAAGTGTGCTCATCTGCAAACCGTACAAGTTGTGTTAAATCTAATAACATTTTTAGGTTTGTCAGAATTTATCAAGAACGTTGATACCAAACTTGGGGAATCAGACCCCTGGGGTATTAGAGGGTTATTTTAAAACAATCTTACGCTAGATCTGGCAGTCCGATTGGTCCGTAAACCTGTCAGAACCAGCGCCCTGTGGAATCCCATAACCTGTGCAGATTTCATGGGCAGGGAGATCTGCTATGTCAGGAATTATGAAGGAAATATGGAGAACATATGAATATTGGGATTCCTGAGGTCACAGCAGGTTTTCCTAGGGTCATTGAGAAAGCCAGCTGTAGTCTCTAAGTGGCTTCTGCAGGATGTTAGCAGGACCTCCTGTGGCTGCTCTTTTCATGTACGGAGCTGAGGAGCCACCAAGTCGGGGATATGGCAGTGAAGGTGTGAGATTTCCCTCCTTCTGCCTGGTTGGGGGTCCCTGTGCTGGCAGAAAATCTTTTCAACAGGAGGCTAATTAGCTGACCATGAAAAGATTTCTCCAGCCCTTTGGTGAAGGGAAAAAAAAAGTGTATTTAAACCAAAAACTGTCAGTTTGGGTGGTTTGCGAAGAACTAGCGTTGGTAACTCCATGACGCATTCGATATGTCATACCGGCGGCGTCACAATCATGTCTGCAGCGTTTACTGCTGGCTGCAGTGGTATTGTAACCCAAGCAGTTCTGATGTCATTACATGCATTTTCTTGCATAGTTTGGTTTGCACTTAAACTAGTTGCTGATTCCATCTGCAGTCACTCTGAAATTAATGACAGTTTAACATGCTCTTGTGTAAACAAACATTGTCTGCTGCAGTGGAGGGGCAGTCCCTTTCCTGCAGGCTGCATATCATTGTCTGCCTTTTCCTGCTATCAGCCTGTGATTAATTACCATTCACTTGTGTGGGAATCTGCAGGTCTGCTCCCATTGGATGACCTCAGTATAAAGAACTGCTTCCTGCAATGTCTCATGGGCTACCATAGTCTCAGATTCTATCTGTTACTCTGCTCGTGCCCCACCTCGTTCCTGGTCCGTGTGGACTGCGCTGACTCCTGCGAAGGGGTCAGCGAGTCCTCCTAGTTCTGCTCTTGTTCTAGAAGTTGTTACTTGCTTGTCTTGTGTCATATATTGGTTCATCGCCAATATATACGCATACTTGCGCATTTTGTTATTTTCCTTGTATTCGTGTTACGTTGATACATCAGTGTCGCTGATATATACGTACACGAACTGTTTATCCTGTGTTCCGTTAGTCAGCGTTCCAGCACGCTGAGCTAGTTATCCTGTTCCTGGTCCCGTTTGTGGATTGCGTTCATCTCTGCGAAGAGATAGCGAATCCTTCTGAGTCCTGTTCCCTGTATTACTCCAGTCCTAGTCAGCGTTCCTGCTTATGTCATATGTCGGTTCATTGCCGATATATACATATGTTAGTCAGACGTTACGAATAGTTTCATTGATAGCTGTAATTGTAATACGCTAGGAAATCATACTTATTGTATATTTATCTGTGTTACGTTCATCTATCTCGATCCTGCTATTTTCTGACTATCCTGTCCTGTCTTTGTGAGGCACGCCATCGCCGCAACGCATTGGCTGCCTCATTCCAGTCTGTCTGGTTTTGGACGCTTGCTGTCGCTAAGTAGCCGCTAGCTAGCAAGCGTTCATTCTGTCTACTTGTTCTGATCTCCTCAGTCCTGGTTTATGCGCTCAGCGCTACTTTGCGCTGAGACGTTATTACGAAAGTGTTGTTTGTGGCTGTTCGGATCTGCACCGGCTCTGTGCACCACAATCTCCTATTGGAGTCAGTCCTCTCCTCCACTAAACTGGGGATATCCTGATCCCTTGTGCTGGTGTGTGTACCTCCTTCACGTCAGCTTATGTGTTGTATGCTGACTGTGGAGATTACACCTCCAAGCTTAACATTATGGTAGCCCCATTACCAATCCCCATTGTGGGGGGGGGGTTCCCAGCAAAGATGACACTGTTTGTTATGGTTCCTGTTCCTTTAAGAAATTTGAGAAGCTCAATTCTGAAACAGAAAATGAGTTTTTTTCTGAATGTACCAGGTTCCTGGCCAATCCCGAGCTCCAGGCTACTCCTGTTTCAACGTGGGCCCCCCAGCTAGTTTATGTTTTATTTAAGGGAAGATTGTTTCAGTGGGCCTACGATGTCTTGGATCATACCAATTTAAAAGAGAGACCACTGGAATTTCTAGCGTTTGTGATCCATAACTGGCTGCGCAAAACCGATTTGCCTAGCCCTTTTGATAAGCTCCTGGCAGCTTGTCAATCAGCTGCTCCTTCTACTGCCTACAAAAATAATCAGCAAGCAGATAATTGTTCTGATAACTTTTCTTCTGCTAAGGCAGCAGGGTCTAAAGCCAAACGTAAACGCTCCAAAAGAAAAGCGTTACAATCAGCGGAGTCGTTGCCCTTGGCGACTGCGCATCAGATCTGTAATGAGACTCCGCCAGTAGCAGATAATGAAATTCAGTCACCATTCAGGGGAGTCAAATGGACCTATGAAACTACTAATGAACTTTCATTGCTAGCCAGGGAAAATAAAAGTTCTTGTTTAAATGAATTATCTGAATATGATTATGAAGATATATTACAGAGTATTGAACAGATCAATTTATTCGTGCAGCAAGGTAAATTTGCATACACTACAGTTCAACACTTGCTACAGGTATTGGAGATCCTTAGGAATAAGAAATCGGCCAATCACCTGCTAAATAACCCAATGTATGTTTCTGCCACTAACACATTTGCAAACTATGATCAGCCGGAATGCTCAGCTGTTAAATATGCATGGGATCCTCCATTTGAGAAAGGAGAGATGGAAGCCCTGGTCTATGAATGGAAGAAAGATGCAAGTTCATTTTGTCAGTTTTACAGTGCAAAAAGTGAATTAGTATTGAATGCAAGCATTAAGTCTGCCTATAACCTAATAAAGACTGGCGTGTGTGGGTATGACTTTGTGGCTCCATTGATCGATGTGTGGAGAATGATTCTGGACGATATTTATGCGATTCAATCAGTTGATACCAGGGAAGACACACTGTCAAGTGGAGATTGTTCCACTTCCTCAGTTCCTGAGGACTCGCCTGCTTCAGCACCTTTGGCTGATTCAGCGAGTGATTCAGAGCTCCTTTTGTGTGAAATTGAAGTTCCTGTAATTCCACCCTGTACCATGGATAACTCAGTGTTACTTCCCAGTAAGACAGAAATTACTAATACTTCCTTAATCTTGCCCTGCACAAATTTCTCAGCAGAGGACCCAGAGGTCCTGCTGACTTCTGAGTCCAGCCTAGCCAGTACTCATGAGTCTTTGTTCAGTGAAACAGACACCAGAAAAATCTTGCCTGTCTCTGCAAACACTTCTGCAGAAATTACCTGTGTTAATAAAGTTCAACTCCTGTCTGATCCAGCAGATGCCAATAGATGCACTACATCAGTTTCTGAGTCCCAGCAATCCTGTCCAGAAATCTCAGAACCCCAGCATCTGAATTTTCCAATTTCACAATTGAATGGTGATTTAGATGCGCAAACATTGTGTTTTGATCTTCCTGTTTCTACACCTCACTCTAGTTTCATGAATAACTCAGAGCGTCTGCTATGTGAGTCCGAAATCGCAGAATTATTACCGTGTTCAGAAAATGTTCTAGTGAACTTGCCCTGTACCATGAATTGTGCAGTAGATCTCTCCAATGAAACTCAGGTCACAGAATCATTATGCTGTCCAGCAGGTGCTTCCATGGTTTTGCCCTGCAGTGTGGACTGTTCGGTGATCCTGTCCAGTGAAGCTGTGGTCACAGTCTTATGCTTCACCCAGTACTTTGGATACTTCAAACCCTCTAGCAGAACAGTCTGAGGCACTGCTTACCTCAGTTGGTGTTGCAGTAATATTCACTTGTCTAGCAGCTGTTTTGGAATTACAGTCTGCTCTAATAAAACTTGATGAATTTCTGCCCAGCGAAGCAGAAGCCATTGAAATATTGTCCTCGTCAGCAAGTGTGTTAGATACCTTGCCCTGTACACAGTCTGATTTAACCAATGTTGTTGAGTCCCTCTCCAGTGTTGTAACAGCCGAGGAACTCCAGCCCTGTCCTCTGAATGTTTCAAAAGTCTTGCCCTGTAACATGGATAATTCTGACTCGCTGGAAAAAATAATAGAAATCTCAGAATTTCAGTCCGGGTTAATGAGTGTTTCTGAAACCCAGCCCTGTATCCTGGAAAATTCTGGTTCTCTGGCCGGTGTGGCAGAAGTTCCTGAGTCCCCTTCCTGTCCAGTGAGTTACTCAGTTTTGCCTAGTTCAGTGGGGATTGCTGCACTACTGACTTGTTTTGCAGCCCTTCATGAGCTCCAATCCAGTGTATTTGATGAGTCTCTGTCTAGTCCAGAAGAAGTTATGGGAACCCTGTCTAGTTCGGTGCATACATCAGAAGATTTGTCCTGTCTTGTAAATGCCCCTGAACATGATTTGTTAATAACTTTGCTGGAATCAGAGACATCTAAGTCTGATCCTGCATTTTTTAGTGAGAATCCAGTAACTGTGAAGTCTAGTCATGATGATTTTTTTTTGCCCAGTCCTGGTTTCGGTCCTGCCTTGACTGACTTTGAGGTTTGCAGTTCCTTGACATGCCCAGAAGTCTCTCTTGTGCCGGTGTGCCCAGATGTGCTTCGTATGCCAGAGTGCCCAAGTGTGTCTGTGTTGGCGTGCTCACACGCTTCCCTAGTGGAGACATGTTCTGATGTTGCCGGTTGGCCTGCATGCCCGGAGATGGTTCTGGTCCCTAAAAACCCTGATCTTGATGTTTGTCCTTGTGACCCTGACTCTAGAGTTGCCCTGGGTTCCATGGGGGTTCTTGATGGTTCTCCATGTGAGCCTAAGGGGCGTTCTGACCTGTGGGGATCTCTTTGGAGCTTCCAAGTGTTCTGGGAGATCTCTGAGGAAACTTGTCCTGGTACCTTGGACTGGTTCAACGGTGGGTTTTGTGTTGGTGGGGACAGTTCCGGTGGGCATTGCAAAGGCTTTGGCGTTTTTGGACAGTCCCGGGAAGGCGGTGGGTATCGCTCAGAGAGTTTCTGGGGGCTTTTCTCTGGAAGTCGTGGTTCTGATGGGTGTCGCACTGAGGCTTGTGGTGCTGACGGGCATGGTTCTGTAGGTTCTGGTTCTGATGGGTCCAGTCTTGTGGGGACTGATTCTGGAATTTGGTCTTGCCGGGCTGTCCCGGTCATCATGAATTATCAGTCAGATTGTTTTGTTGGGAATTTCAGTTTCAAAAAGCGTCTGGTATCCGCTTTTAAGGGGGGGGTAATGTTATGATCATGTCTGCAGCGTTTACTGCTGGCTGCAGTGGTATTGTAACCCAAGCAGTTCTGATGTCATTACATGCATTTTCTTGCATAGTTTGGTTTGCACTTAAACTAGTTGCTGATTTCATCTGCAGTCACTCTGAAATTAATGACAGTTTAACATGCTCTTGTGTAAACAAACATTGTCTGCTGCAGTGGAGGGGCAGTCCCTTTCCTGCAGGCTGCATATCATTGTCTGCCTTTTCCTGCTATCAGCCTGTGATTAATTACCATTCAATTGTGTGGGAATCTGCAGGTCTGCTCCCATTGGATGACCTCAGTATAAAGAACTGCTTCCTGCAATGTCTCATGGGCTACCATAGTCTCAGATTCTATCTGTTACTCTGCTCGTGCCCCACCTCGTTCCTGGTCCGTGTGGACTGCGCTGACTCCTGCGAAGGGGTCAGCGAGTCCTCCTAGTTCTGCTCTTGTTCTAGAAGTTGTTACTTGCTTGTCTTGTGTCATATATTGGTTCATCGCCAATATATACGCATACTTGCACATTTTGTTATTTTCCTTGTATTCGTGTTACGTTGATACATCAGTGTCGCTGATATATACGTACACGAACTGTTTATATCCTGTGTTCCGTTAGTCAGCGTTCCAGCACGCTGAGCTAGTTATCCTGTTCCTGGTCCCGTTTGTGGATTGCGTTCATCTCTCTCGATCCTGCTATTTTCTGACTATCCTGTCCTGTCTTTGTGAGGCACGCCATCGCCGCAACGCATTGGCTGCCTCATTCCAGTCTGTCTGGTTTTGGACACTTGCTGTCGCTAAGTAGCCGCTAGCTAGCAAGCGTTCATTCTGTCTACTTGTTCTGATCTCCTCAGTCCTGGTTTATGCGCTCAGCGCTACTTTGCGCTGAGACGTTATTACGAAAGTGTTGTTTGTGGCTGTTCGGATCTGCACCGGCTCTGTGCACCACAATCTCCTATTGGAGTCAGTCCTCTCCTCCACTAAACTGGGGATATCCTGATCCCTTGTGCTGGTGTGTGTACCTCCTTCACGTCAGCTTATGTGTTGTATGCTGACTGTGGAGATTACACCTCCAAGCTTAACAAAAATAAAATGGATTTGGGAGAAAAATATTATCTAAAGAAAGCCTAGATAGTACTGAAAAAAAATCAAGATATATACCACTAAGATGGCATATGTAATTAAAAAGTTACTGCTGTATCAAAAAGACACACCTAAAGTGTCAAGGACGGGAACCTTAAAGTGTACCAGATCTTAGATAAATTAAAAGTTTTATACATACCTGGGGCTTCCTGCAGTCCCATGCGCACGGATTGCTCCCACACCGCCGTCCTCAATCTTCTCCCTGTTTGGTACTGGGTCCCGTAATTTCAGCCAGTCACGGCCAGTCTGCTCAAAAAAGGGAGTCCTCTATATATCTCTTGAGCAGCCGCCGGAGAGATATGTAGAGGGTGCGCTTCTTTTGCGCAGACTGGCAGCTACTGGCTGAAGTTACGGGACCCGGTACCAAAGAGGGAGAAGACTGAGGATGGCGGAGTGGGAGTGATCCGTGCACATGGGGCTGGAGTTTGCCCCAGGTATGTATACAACTTTTAATTTATCTCCGCTCTGGTTTCCTTTAAGGGGTTAAAACCGTGGAACGTGGACCATTTAAGTACCATCTCATAGATCCACTCATAAGGTGGGATAATTGACATCATACTAAATTTACATATCACAGCTAAAAGCAACAAGTGCAATAATCATTTGCATGTGAAAGTGACTGCATTCAATGTGAAAATTTAACAAGTTTATTAACCAGTTCGGCCTATCTGGACGAGCTTCCTCGTCCAGATAGGCGCTGCTGCTGCCGCCGGCTGGTGTGCGCGATCGGGCGCGCTCCCGCCGCTAGCCCCCTGATCAGTGAATGGTAATATAGTTCCCATTCACCGATCTAACTTCCCCGCAGAAATACCGACGTTTTCTATCTAGAGAGCGCGGTATTTCTGCCCCCAGGAAACTTCTCCCCAGCATTTTAGTTCCTGGATGTGAGATCGTTCGCATCCAGGACTTTTTTCACTGTGGCCATCTTGTGGCCAAATAGTAAACTGCACCAACATACATTTTTAATTAAAAAAAAAAATATTATTTTACATTTAAAATTAGCAGTTTCCCTCCCACACCAAAAATTACCCACATACATTTTTGTTTATTAAAAAAAAAATACAATAAAAAACAAACAAACCATAAATAGTTACCCAAGGGTCTGAACTTTTTAAATATGCATGTCAAGAGAATATGTTATTATATTATTTAAAATTATAAGCTTATAAATAGTGATGGACGCAAATTGAAAAAATGCACCTTTATTTCTAAATGAAATATCGGCACCATAAATTGTGATAGGGACATCGTTTAAACGGTGTAATAACCGGGACAGATGAGCAAATAAAATACATGAGTTTTAATTACGGTAGCGTATATTAATTTTAAACTATAATGGCCAAAAACTGAGAAATAATGAATTTTTTTCATTTCTTTCTTAATCTTCCTGTTAAAATAGATTTAGAAAAAAATAATTCTTAGCAAAATGTACTACCCAAAGAAAGCCTAATTAGTGGCGGAAAAATAAGATATAGATCAATTCATTGTGATAAGTAGCAATAAAGTTATAGGCGAATGAATGGGAGGTGAACGTTGCTCGGACGCATGAGATTTTCGGCACTGCGGGGCTGAACCGGTTATATAGTACAAAAAATGTCTATAAAGGGCCACTCCGTCCAACCACCCCCACTGATAAAACATATTTATTACTGACCATTCGTCCCGGGCACTTCAGTAAATGACTCCCCTGTAACCTATAGAGAATAAAAAAAAGTCACATTAAGGAAAACTATTTTAAAACTGTTAAAAGTAACCATATCTAATAACATAATCTTTTGTACAGCAGAAGGGAATGGCAGCACTTCCAAACAGCTGCTGCACCTGAATTGACTACCTGCACAAATATGCAGAGCTTGAATAACGGGCAGATTACACACCTTGCATGCAAAACAGGTACAGTAAAAGGAGGGCGTTAGCTTCAGCATAAGTTGTGCACAAATTATCCCTAATAGACTCTCCCAAGACGATGACAGGTCCCCACGGGAGAGACCTAACCACTAATCTAACAGTGAATCATATATAATAGTGAAGCATGTTCAAACAGTGAACCATATTTAATCAGAGGTTAAAACCTAAAACTAGTCTAACAGTGAAGCATATTCAACAGTGAACCATAGCTAATAACCTAATCTTAATCTAGCAAAGTCTATGTGCAGTTCGATTTCCACCAAAAAATGTAATTAAAGTGAACCTCTGGACTAAAAATCGACTCAGCAGCACTGAAAAGGCCTGGTGTTAAACAGTTTCACAGCATCAGAACTTTGCTTCTCTTATACAAGCCTCATTTTTAGCTGCACAGAAGAAAACTGCCCGGGCAGTTTTCCCCTTATGCTGTGCAAAGCATAATGGGATTTCTGATGTTAATGTTCTCTTTCTGCTGTTTTGGTGCAATTTTTTTTTGACATTTTGAATTTGACATTTGAAGCCTAGTGTGTGCAGCTGGGAGGGGTTATCAGGACACAGGGCAGTTGGAACTGTGTCTCATGCTCCCTGTCACCTCCTTTCAACCAAAAATATGGCTGCCCCATGACAAAGATGACAGCCCCCATGAATCACAAACATTTGCTTGTTCTTTTAAAACAGGGTGGGTAAGAGATTATATTACCTATCTATTCTTATTAACATAACTAATGTAACTTAAAGGAATACTATCGATGTATGTATTTATTTTGAAATGCTGTATGTTGTAGCACACATTAGGACAAGTACTAGGAGCAATTTGATTCCTCACACAGCTGTTCCTCTCAGCTGTAAAATCCTCCATCAGTTTTGGCGTCAGTGTTGGATACAAAATGTATCTAAATACTGAGCTCCCAGAGGGCTAGACCATGTCTTTGCACAGGGGAGTTGCTATCAACTCTTCAGTTTATAGTTTAATTATCACCTTGCTGAAAGAATCTTGTTGATATGGTGGTAAGGGGTTAAAGATTCTAGCAATGTGTGTTTATTATCTTTGCTTCTCTTGACTGATAAAGATACTAATAATACTAATTGTAGACAGTGGTCTGCCCCTCTCAGCAGCCTGGAGTGAATCACCTCAAGCAGGCAGCCAAGTCTGAGTGTAAACACAGACTACTGTTATAGCTAGTTATATTCCAGCAATATTACAGCCTCATATCAGCCTGTTTCTCCTCATGTCTCCTGCATGCTGTGAGTGACACAGTGAAATATATTTGTGAGCTGTGTGACAGAGTAACCAAGCAGCTCAGGGTGACCCAAACTACTATGAGCTGTGTGAGAAATGAATTTTTAAGCAGGGATAGTGAGAGAGAGACCTGGGTGAATAAATAAAGTGCCCCTAGCACTAGTAATAATCTGTACACTAATATAGAGTATTAAAAAAAAGTAGTTTCAATCGATAGTATTCCTTTAATAACAGTATGTTTGTTTAGGCTGAAGTTCCCCTTTAAGTTTTTTCATGTATTCCCCTGTGGTGAACTGCATCCATCAAATATATTAACCTAGCATCTTTCTGCAACAGAGCTTCATCCTTATTGTCTGACATATTCTCAGTGATAGCATCCAGCACCAGCCATCTCAATTGGGAGGCGCTATGACGAGCCTCCTAGAAATGTCATCTTTCCTTTCTGTAAATTTGTAATTTCTCTTATGCTCTTGTATGTGGAGACATACTGGCCTAGCAGCATTTGATTATGGAAGGCTGACATTTTTGGGGATTGGGGATTAAAGAATTAATAATGCAAGATCTGTTCATGTGCAATACACAAAGTTTTATACATTATCCTTACATCTTGATAAAAAAAAGCCTAAACTTTCCTATAGCTATTCAGTATATTGTTGTATATTGGTATGTAGCCCCACCCTCCCATTAATGCTTTGCCTAGGCTGTTTAGCAATGTGTAAATATTCTCTCAGAGCATTCTGGGAGAACAGGCATAATTTTCACTGGCTTCAGAATGCTCAAGAACAAGCATTCTGCCGAACTTGAGAGATATAAGGCAGTGAGACCTTGGAGTAAATTAAACACAGAGACAACAGGAGCCCAAGTGATGTAGTATTTTCAGATAATGGGACAATCTGCAGTGTTCTCTACAGATTTTTTTTTCCAGCCGGGTGGCATGAAAAAGTAGCCAGGTGGGGTGTAGGGGGGGGTGGGGGGACTTCAGGGCTGGCGCAACTCTGTTTAAAGCATAGGAGGAGGAGAGCCAATGGCAGCCAGGTGCTCTCCAAATTAGCTGGGTGAAGCACCCGGCTAAAAGAGCCTGGGAAGAACACTGATCTGTATCAGATAAGATGCTACTCACAAAATGATACTGCAGACAAGGGAACCAGCCTATAAGGCCTGTGGAGAATAACTATCTCCACTAACTAGCAACAGGTCTCTCTGTGATTATTGGTCACTCTCTTTGAAGAATTGGGATCATCCTCCTTGCTCTGAGGGAGCTGGCAGGGAACTACCCTCCACTGGGTGGTATGGAACAGAACTGGAGGAAGAGTAGCAGGGAAAATAACACTTTAAAACCAATACAATCGAGAAAAAGGGTAGGTGGTTGACCTCAGAGCACTCAATGCATGGCTAATCGTATTTCTGACACTGAATTTTGGCCTGCGGAAGTTAGCTGAATGTGCTCACGAAGCACGTTGCCATAGTGCAAATAAACATTCACTTTTTCCACAATTAGTGTCATCTTTGAGGTTCAACATTCTGCAAAGTTGCACCTGACCGCACTAAAGATGTCACCGCCTGTGATACATTTCAGAATATAAATCAGTGTGAGGAGAGATTTTACAATGGGCAACCACTGACTAAAATGTATAAATTAATATTGTAAAAAATAAGCAATTGTAAGGCTTGGGGTATAATTCTCAGAGTCGGCATGTATGCCCAGGCTAAAGTCTTGCTCTTCACTTAAACTGTCCCTGCCTGGCACACCACTAGCTGGCTCTAACTAGGATTTAGGTGAGCAAGGCATACAAACTTGACATAGAAGACCGATATACCACCAGGAGCCACTAATAACGCTAGTAACACAGTTCAACCGTTCAGCAGTATCACACAGGTATTACCTGGATTCAGAGGAATGAAGCAATCAACATTGTGTGTAGCAGAGATGATGATTGCAGATATCCAGAAACAGGACAAGAGAACAAGCAGTCCTTAGGCAAAGTTCAGATAACAAGTAATCCAGGGATAAGACAGTTTAGACAAATCTTCATGCAAAGTTATGCGACAGTAATGATGATTAATTTGAGTTATGAAATAGTTCAAGCAGACTTGCATGGCAGTATTTAGCAACAGGTAATAGTTGACGCAAGTTATGACAGAGTTCCTTTCAGTCTGCATGCAAAGTTATTTAACAGGTAGCAGAAGTTCCAGATGATATGTGACAAAGCTTAAGCAAGAGTATAAGCACACTGTAGTTGGCTGGTAAGGAAAGTAGACTTATACTTATCATCCAGTTCAAGTAACATGCAAGGATTATCCGGTAACAGTCCAAGGTCGGTCCAGGCAGCAAGCAAGGAATGTCCAGTAACTAGCAGAGGTAGGTCCAGGCGGCAAGCAAGGGGTATCCAATAACAGTCAAGGTCGGTCCAGGCGGCAAGCAAGGGGTATCCAATAACAGTCAAGGTCGGCTCAGGCAGCAAGCAAGGATTTCCAGGAATCAAGCAGAGGTTAATCACAACAGACAGAGTAGTCAAATACAAGCCAAGGTCAATATCTAGATTATCAGTAACCGTTAAGTGCGCACCCAGCAACTAGCAAAAGCTATGCTTATCACAGGCGATGACTTGGAGCACTCTGCAAGTTTAAATACAATACAGCATCCAATCAGCGACCGGCCACACACCGCTCAACCAATCACACAGCAAGGACCTACCTAGTTGTCAGCTATAGCATCAGCTGACACCGCTCTGTCAGCTGACCGAACTCAGCTGACTATTGTTTACCTTTTTTGGAGGTCGTACCAGGAGTGGGCCCCCCGTCTATCAGAATGTTTAGCCTGTGAGCCACCGGCAGCGTCATCAGCAGGGAACAAGTGCCGAAACCCGGGGTCTCGGCGGAATCAGTGTTAACAGGTATATCCCTATAGCAATTTTATTAAATGCGTTATTTGCACTACAGTTCCTCTTTAAGATTTCTTGCATAAGCAGTCAGAGAACAGTCTATTTACTTAGATCTTCAGTCCAGTTTCACCAAAAATGTCAGCCTTCCATGTTCTGCGATTTCATCACAATGAATTAAAAAATGAAATAACTTGATTTTGATTCTGAGCTGATTATTTCTAAGATTATGCATTGATTTCTTATAGCATAAATTATATTTATGGAATATGAACACATCTAAACATGTATAAACACCATGAGAATGCCATTTGCCAGGCTGTTCTGATCCTGAAATGTTTTCAAAGGGCTGGTGCACACCAAAACCCGCTAGCAGATCCGCAAAACGCTAGCAGATTTTTAAACGCTTTTTTTTATTTTTATGAGGCGGTTTGCTAGCGTTTTGCGGATTGCTGCTGCGGTTTTCAGTATAGTAGATTTCATATATTGTTACAGTAAAGCTGTTACTGAACAGCTTCTGTAACAAAAACGCCTGCAAAACCGCTCTGAAGTGCCGTTTTTCAGAGCGGTTTGCGTTTTTCCTATACTTAACATTGAGGCAGAAACGCATCCGCAATCCAAAAAATGCCTCACCCAGGCATTTTTCGTTTCTGCAAAACGCCTGCCGCTCTGGTGTGCACCACCCCATTGAGATACATTGACCAAGCAGATCCGCAGCCGCAAGCGGATCTGAAAACGCCCAAAAAGCCGCTCGGTGTGCACCAGCCCTTAGTCACTAAGCAAGAAAAGGGTGCTCTGACTCCAGTGGCAACCTATTATGTGATTCAGATGCTACTGCAGCCAAATGATACAGCCTGACTACTTAACAACTGGCAGGAAAAAAGACTTCAGTTTATAGATTTCAGTTTTCCTTCATCATTTAACTATTTTTTTTGTGTCTGAACCTAAAACCAACCATCATTTTGAGGCATAACTGAAATAATTCATTCTCTCCCATTCTGCACTGGCCGTGTTTTTAATTTTTGATTTAGCGTTGTGTTTATTAAATCACCCACGTTTCGTATGCTTCTCAGCGCAGCAAATATTTTAATCCGTTTCACGCAAATGCAATTCGCAGCCGTTCTAGAGACGTGCTAAAAGGTGTCAGTATTGTTACTGTCTTCATATAAGAAAACAGATGTCTGACATTATCCAGTCAAAATTCTCCACTGACACCTCTGTTCTCACTCTGCAGGTGTCTTTGCACTACTCACATCCATGTCTCCAGTCGTCATGGATACTCAGAACTTTTCACCATAATCCCCTGTCAAAACAGTGATTACAAGTGTTGGGTACCACATAACCAAAATTCACACAGGAATTCAGTGTCACTTTAATTGTAAACACATAGCCTGAAGTTTTTCATTGAGTTCAAACTAATGGGGAAAGCTTAGCTCTTATTTGATCTCAAGTGATTTTATTGGCTTCCACTGTTTGCAAACACTTTCAGCCCTGAATATTTCACATTAGTAATGAATGAAAAGCATAAAATAAATAGTTTTTTCTTATATTTAAATTATCATTGGGGAAGTCTACCTTTAATTTTTTTTGTGTGTGTATTAAATTTGCCATGAATGAGAAAAATGGCTTGCTAGTAGGGTCTTAAAAGACCGGCAGATAAAGTCCCTCTTAATGGAAGGTAAACTAAAGTTTGCTTTCCTAAAACAGAAAGAATTTGCGATAATTCAGGTTGGAGTGAGCTCGAGATGTCTCCCAGGCACCACTGCTGAATATATGCAAATTAACCATTGTTACCCTTAGAAGCTAAACACACCTCCAGAACCGCTGGAATGCAATGATGTGTCAGCTTGTTAATATGTACAGAGCCATAATAATCCAACATGCATACAGACTGTTTCGGATTGTTTGATCCTCATCAGTGCATGGCATGGATTAATTAATGGAAGGTGGCATACTTCCTGCTTCTGGGTCCCAATTCCATTAAGAGATATCTTGAAATATTTTGCTGTAATTTCAGTATGACATTAAGTCAGTATAGTATTTTTTGCAGACTCATGCCTTTGAATAATCCAGGTGACTAGACAGATTGCTCAGTACAAAACTCATTCAAATTTGCAGCTAGTTACACATTTTCTAAAGTAACCATAAGCACTAATTGCACTTCTTTTCAAGCATGAAACTTGATCTGTACTAAGCAACAGAGACTCCCCATGTAACGATCGCTCGTTACTCACCTTTCTTCCCTGCTTGCGCCATCTCCTGTAATGACAGCGGAGTGTAACGGTTGCTCGTTTCACTCCAGCCACCAGGTCCCACGCTGCTCCTCGCTGTCTTCAATATGGTGGAGAGACACCGACCCGACAGACTTCCTGGTTTCTATTTATAGGTGCATGCGCCTCCTTCCCTTATATGCAGTGGCTGAAGGCGGTGCTGCACACTTCCCTAATTGAGAGGCAGGGTATTTAAACCCTGCACTCTCACTGTTAGGATCCCTAGTCACAGCCACAGTGTTCCGTCCCTGTTCTCCTTTCCAAGTCTCCCCCTCTCCTGGATTCCCTATTGGTTATCCCTGTTGGCTATCCTTTATTGCTGCTACTCTTGTCAGTTTGCCTGAAGCTTTACGGGTGATCCCAGTCAGCCTGCATTTGCTATTGCTAACCTAGGATCCTTGCCTGTCAGTCTCCCTACTCTGTCTGCCAGTCACCCTGAGCTTTACACTATCGTTCCCTGGTTCACCGCCCTGCCTGTCTCCCCGCACTTCCCTGGCCTGTCAGTTCAGCCCCGTACTGCCTGTCAGACTCCCTACCTTCCATCTCCCTGTCCGCTGCACTCCCAGGGTTTCCCTTATTCTGCCTGTTCTCCTCCAGGAACTTCCACCTGTCACCGCAGCTTCCTGGGGATTTTCTGCCAGTTCCCCTCGGGGAACTACCTCCAGTCATCTGCAGCTTCCCAGGGGTTCCCCTTGCCTGTCAATTCCTCTCCAGGAAACTCTTCCAGTCATCCATAGTTAGCTCAATTCCTGGGGTTTTCTCCCGCCTTTCTGTTCCCCTCCTGGATTCCTAGTCTGCCAGCTCCCTACCCAGAGGTTACTCAGACTGTCAGTATCTCCGGGAATTATTTCAGTCGGTACCCTCCGGGGAGATCCGTTGCTGTCCGCTCCTTACTCGGGATTCTCTCTGCCTGTCGGCTGCCCTCCTGGGAGCCCCTCAGTCAGCTCCATTCCCAGGATTATCCTGCCTCTCTGTTCCCCTCCTGGGAACTCCTCTTGTCAGTACCCTTCCTGAGATCCCAATAGTTTAGGCCTTCCTGTCCATCCTAGTAGATGGCCTGTCCTGGCCTAGTAGTTTTACAGTCTGCTCTGCTTCAACCCCCCCCCCTTTCTATTCCATCAGGTACCCTCTTAGGGGGAGGTTTGTCTAAAAATAATTCAACATTTAATGCTCCGATCCCTTTTAATTTCAATCACAATAAAAGCACAATATCTATGCAATAGTACAAAATGTATGCAAAAATAACTTCACTCCTAATGGTGTATTGTTGCATAGATATTGTTCTATTATTGCGATCATAATTTAAATTAACATAGCATATATTCATGTCTCTATTTAACATTTATTATGTATTTTGTGGAGTATATTGCCTTTTAAATCTTCTGTCAGTTTCATGGAAGCATAAACCTGCTCATTCGCTGGGTGACCAAACCTGTTTAAATTCTCAGAGTAACCAAGCAGCTCAGGGTGACCCAAACTACTAGGAATGTATAGGGGCATAAAAGGAACAAAAAAGCCCTCCTACTAAAAAAGCAAAGCTTGGTGTAATTGCCATCTTAAAACAGAAGGACATTTGCAATAATTCAGTTATAAATGAACATTTGTGGTTACCCACAATGCACACCTGCTAAATATGCAAATTATCCCTTTTCGCCCTTGTTAAGCCAAGCAAGCATCCATTCCTATTTATTTATTTGTTGTATTTATAAAGCGCCAACATATTACGCAGCGCTGGACATTCCTAGTAGTTTGGGTCACCCTGAGCTGCTTGGTTACTCTGTTGTACTCGTCCAAGCCCTATTTATACAGCCTTTTCAATCCCTGCCATGTACTGATGAGGACCAAAAGTCCGAAACAGGCTGTCTACATGTGGGTTTGATATGGCTGTGTAAAACTTAAAGCTATAGGCTTGCTATAAACCAGCAGTTCTGGATGCTTGCTTGGCTTAACAAGGGCGAAAAGGGATAATTTGCATATTTAGTAGGTGTGCATTGTGGGTAACCACAAATGTTCATTTATAACTGAATTATTGCAAATTTCCTTCTGTTTTATGAAGGCAATTACACCAAGCTTTGTTTAAATTCTCAGCCGACATGTAACTGATACCCTATCAGGGCTATTTGCTCCCTTATGTGCATTGTATGACGTACTGGATAAATCTTGAAGTCAGCATATCCCTTGAGTGCGGATCTTTTTCTTTGCTTCGGATTGTTGAGGCTGTCGACCCTTGATGTACGCACCCTGAGAAAAAGCTTAATGTATCGGAAGTCTGGGTGCATTCAGAGTGCGCTGCCCAAATGTCCATACAATACTTATCACCCTAAAAGGAAATCAGTCCTCTTTAGAATGTTCTCTGTAGACAATATATGATTGTTTTCTGTATATGTTCTTTAAATCAAGTTTTCCTCAAAATCAAACAAACAACATCATAGTGCAGACTGTTGTAACAGCAATTGATGGGGCCACTCCCCAGTATAACCCCCAGTGATTGTTATCAGGTCACCTGCATTCACCTCATGCAAAGAGCTCAATACACTCTACAAGAACAGCTATCACACTCACCCTTTATGATAGCTGCCCCGACTCACAGACAGTAACTGTGCATGATCACCACCTGGACTTTCTGCTCAAAGCCACCTCCGACTCCATGTCCAATGAGGATGCCCTCAAAGCAATTCAGAGACAGATCATTGCACAACACACCACTATTGGATGTTGAGCATACACTTGTGGCCATAGAGACACTAGTACATGCAGCATCTGCCACCATCAAACAATATAGTTTCGGGCATGCAAAATTCAAGCAGGTTACTATGAAATTCTGTGGTGTTTGCTGGTATAAATAAGGTACTTTTTACTGTTACTATCTGCTATAGATGCATAGTGTTACAGGGCATGCGGGGTGGGAGGGATGGGTGTGGTAGTTATAAATTGTTTCATTAAAAAAATGTTTGTGAGCAAGCATATAAATCTTTTATGTTTGGCATAGTTTAGAATACCAGTATGCACTATTCGTGGTGTGGATTTGCTTCAATTCAGTGATGGGGTTATGCATTGTAATTCGGTCTGGAGGGAAGGAGCTGGTGTGATGAATATCTGAGGTCAGGTTTTTTAACTCACTGGCTGGGGTCAAGCCTACAGTCCCTGATGAGTCTGTGAGGAAATGCATTGGGCAGGGCCTAGGTGGGTTATGACCAGTGTGGTGTGAGGAGAAAACGTCCTCTGATTTTATTAAGCGCGTTTTACCATTTTAAATTTGTCAGTTGTTCTCAGTTTTCTCTCTCAAATAAAATAAACATTTGCTCTATTTGAGGCTCCTTAGTCCCTAGATAAAACTAGGTGTACTAGCTGCTGCTAAGAAGTGTGTTGGAAACCAGCAGGCATTACCTCAGAGTTGTCTGAGGAGGGGAGAACTGAGGAGCTGCTGTGGAAATCTGAAGTGTTGTGCAGTGTTGTGCCGATCAAGGAAGGGCATTGCTTGGATGAAGGAGCACCATGATGGTGCCAGTGTGCATACAGCTGTCTGTCAGAATAGACAGCAGTATCTAAGGGTGAGCGGTCAGTCATGCAATGATGATCTATCTCTGAGATGCTTTAAGGGTATCAATGGGGGACATGGAGTGGGAGTTGGCCATGAGTAGAAAGTCCAGGTGGTGATAATATGCAGTTTCTTTCTGTGAGTTGAGGCATCTATCATAAAGGGTAATGAGTGTTGTATGGACATTTGGACAGCACACTCTGAACCTTCTTTTGTATGTTTGTCTTTGGTGTAATGTAACATTATTTGTGGTGCAACAAGCCAGTATTACTGTTTGAGGAATAGATAGAAGCTAGGAGAGCACACCTATAACAAACAATTTTGATAATAAAAGGTAGCCTAGTTCCTCTACATGGACCTCCCTCATACTTTTATCTTTAACCACTTGGCCGCTACAGGTTGCGTCCCCCTTATGGACCAGAGCAATTTTCACCTTTCAGCACTCTTATCAAACCTAAATGATCTATACATTGATATTTTTCGCGACAAATTAGGCTTTCATTAAGTAGTACTTTATGCTAAGAACTATTTTATCTTCTATGCATTTTAACAATTAAAAAAAAAGGGATTATTTCTCAGTTTTCAGCCATTATAGTTTAAAAAAAAATGAATGACTGTAGATATAACCCACACATTTTATTTGCCAATTTTTCCCCGTTGTTATTATTATAATTTTTTATATGTATGTATATATATATATATATATATATATATATATATATATATATTTATATATATATATATATATATATAGCGCCAACATCTTCCGTAGCGATGTACATAGTAGAAACAAACAATGGGGAACGGATATACATAAGAACTACAAGACACTGTACCGTCATGACATTGAATAGTAGAAATACAAATATATACATAGTTGATGTGTAGTTGGTACATGTGCATATTTAAAATTACAGCAGTATGAGAAACACTAGGAGAGGAGGTCCCTGCTTTGCGAGCTTACAATCTAGAGGGTAGTGGGGAGGAAACACAGTGGGTGAGGCAGTGTGCCTTCAGTGCTGCTTATAGCATATTATTTGTCCCAATTATTACAACATTTAAATTATGTCGCTAGTATAATGTATGGTGACAATACTTTTTGGGGGAAATAAAGGTGTATTTTTTCTGTTGTGTTTTCTTTTATACTATGTCACTAATTACAAGCCCTTATTTGCATAATAACAGTAATATACCCTCAAGACATACATATTAACAACTTGAGGACCACAGTCTTTCTACCCCTTAAGGACCAGAGCCTTTTTCTCCATTCAGACCACTGCAGCTTTCACGGTTTATTGCTCGGTCATACAACCTACCACCTAAATGAATTTTACCTTCTTTTCTTGTCATTAATACAGCTTTCTTTTGGTGCTATTTGATTGCTGCTGCGAGTTTTAGTTTTTATTATATTCATCAAAAAAGACATGAATTTTGTCAAAAAAATGACTTTTTTTACTTTCTGTGCTGACATTTTTCAAATAAAGTAAAATTTCTGTATACATTTTTGTCCAAATTTATTGTGCTACATGTCTTTGATAAAAAAAATTCCATTTAGTGTATATTTATTGGTTTGGGTAAAAGTTATAGCGTTTACAAACTATGGTGCCAAAAGTGAATTTTCCCATTTTGAAGCATCTCTGACTTTTCTGACCACCTGTCATGTTTCATGAGGTGCTAAAATTCCAGGATAGTATAAATACCCCCCAAATGAGCCCATTTTGGAAAGAAGACATCCAAAAGTATTCACTGAGAGGCATGGTGAGTTCATAATTTTATTTTTTGTTACAAGTTAGCGGAAAATGACACTTTGTGACAAAAAAAAAAAAGGTTTCCATTTTTTCTAACTTGCGTCAAAAAAAATGAAATCTGCCATGGACTCACTATGCTCCTCTCTGAATACCTTGAAGTGTCTTCTTTCCAAAATGGGGTCATTTGTGGGGTGTGTTCACTGTCCTGGCATTTTGGGGGTGCCTAATTGTAAGCACCCCTGTAAAGCCTAAAGGTGCTTATTGTACTTTAGGCCCCTTAGCGCAGTTAGGCTGCAAAAAAGTGCCACACATGTGGCATTGCCGTACTCAGGAGAAGTAGTATAATGTGTTTTGGGGTGTATTTTTACACATACCCATGCTGGGGGGGGGGGGGGGGAGAAATATCTCTGTAAATGACAATTTTTAGATTTTTTTTTTACACACAATTGTCCATTTACAGAGATATTTCTCCCACTCAGCATGGGTATGTGTAAAAATACACCCCAAAACAAATTATACTACTTCTCCTGAGTACGGCGATACCACATGTGTGGCACTTTTTTGCACCCTAACTGCGCTAAGGGGCCCAAAGTCCAATGAGTACCTTTAGGATTTCGCAGGTCATTTTGCGACATTTGGTTTAAAGACGACTACTCACGGTTTAGGGCCCCTAAAATGCCAGGGCAGTATAGGAACCCCACAAATGACCCCATTTTAGAAAGAAGACACCCCAAGGTATTTCGTTAGGAGTATGGTGAGTTCATAGAAGATTTTTTTTTTTTTGTCACAAGTTAGCGGAAATTGATTTTAATTGTTTTTTTTTCACAAAGTGTCATTTTCCACTAACTTGTGACAAAAAATAAAATCTTCTATGAACTCACCATACACCTAACGGAATACCTTTGGGTGTCTTCTTTGTAAAATGGGGTCATTTGTGGGGTTCCTATACTGCCCTGGCATTTTAGGGGGCCCTAAACCGTGAGGAGTAGTCTTGAACCCAAATGTCTCAAAATGACCTGTGAAATCCTAAAGGTACTCATTGGACTTTGGGCCCCTTAGCGCAGTTAGGCTGCAAAAAAGTGCCACACATGTGGTACTGCCGTGCTCAGAAGAAGTAGTATAATGCGTTTTGTGGTGTATTTTTACATATATCCATGCTGGGTGGGAGAAATATCTCTGTAAATGACAAATTTTAGATTTTTTTTTTTTACACACAATTGTCCATTTACAGAGAGATTTCTCCCACCCAGCATGGGTATGTGTAAAAATACACCCCAAAACACATTATACTACTTCTCCTGAGTACGGCGATACCACATGTGTGACACTTTTTTGCAGCCTAGGTGCGCTAAGGGGCCCAACATCCTATTCACAGGTCATTTTGAGGCATTTGTTTTCTAGACTACTCCTCACGGTTTAGGGCCCCTTAAATGCCAGGGCAGTATAGGAACCCCACAAGTGACCCATTTTAGAAAGAAGACACCCCAAGGTATTCAGTTAGGTGTATGGTGAGTCCATAGAAGATTTTATTTTTTGTCACAAGTTAGTAAAAAATGACACTTTGTGAAAAAAACTATAAAAATCAATTTCCGCTAACTTTTGACAAAAAATAAAATCTTCTATGAACTCGTCATACACCTAACAGAATACCTTGGGGTGTCTTTTTTTCTAAAATGGGGTCACTTGTGGGGTTCTTATACTGCCCTGGCATTTTTTACAGGCCCAAAACCGTGAGTAGTCTGGAAAAGAAATGTCTCAAAATGACTGTTCAGGGGTATAAGCATCTGCAAATTTTGATGACAGGTGGTCTATGAGGGGGCAAATTTTGTGGAACCGGTCATAAGCAGGGTGGCCTCTTAGATGACAGGTTGTATTGGGCCTGATCTGATGGATAGGAGTGCTAGGGGGGTGACAGGAGGTGATTGATGGGTGTCTCAGGGGGTGGTTAGAGGGGAAAATAGATGCAATCAATGCACTGGGAAGGTGATCGGAAGGGGGTCTGAGGGGGATCTGAGGGTGTGGCCAAGTGATCAGGAGCCCACACAGGGCAAATTACGGCCTGATTTGATGGGTAGGTGTGCTAGGGGGTGACAGGTGGTGACAGGAGGTGATTGATGGGTGTCTCAAGGTGTGATTAGAGGGGGGAAATAGATGCAAGCAATGCACTGGCGAGGTGATCAGGGCTGGGGTCTGAGGGCGTTCTTAGAGTGTGGGCGGGTGATTGGGTGCCCTAGGGGCAGATAGGGGTCTAATCTGATGGGTAGCAGTGACAGGTGGTGACCGGGGGTGATTGATGGGTAATTAGTGGGTGTTTAGAGGAGAGAACATATGTAAACAATGCACTTGGGAGGTGATCTGACGGCGGGTCTGTGGGCGATCTGATGGTGTGGGTGGGTGATCAGATTGCCTGCAAGGGGCAGGTTAGGGGCTGATTAATGGGTGGCAGTGACAGGGGGTGATTGATGGGTGGCAGTGACGGGGGGTGATTGATGGGTGATCGGGCAGCACGGTGGCGTAGTGGTTAGCTCTCTCGCCTTGCAGCGCTGGGTCCCTGGTTCGAATCCCAGCCAGGGCACTATCTGCAAAGAGTTTGTATGTTATCTCCGTGTCTGCATGGGTTTCCTCCGGGCACTCCGGTTTCCTCCCACATTCCAAAAACATACGGATAAGTTAATTGGCTCCCCCTAAAATTGGCCCTAGACTACAGTACTTACACTACATAATATAGACATATGGCAATGGTAGGGATTTGATTGTGAGCTCCTTTGAGGGACAGTTAGTGACAAGGTATATATATATATACACTGTACAGCCCTGCGTAATATGTCGGCGCTATATAAAATACTAAATAATAATAATAGGTGATTGACAGGTGATTGACAGGTGATCAGTGGGTTATTACAGGGAAGAACAGATGTAAATAATGCACTATACCAAAAGCGAAAAGCAATGACCTCAAAGAAACCGCACCAAAACAGCTATATCAGTAAGCAATATATCATCCTTTATTGAAAATACAAACATTAAAAACCATTAAAATATGGTGGGGGACAATGTATAAGCCCACAATGTCAGAGAACCGGAGGAATTACAAAGTGCTAGTGTTAATATTGAAGAACCTCAAAATAGCATAAACGTGGCACTGACCGTGTATCAATATTGTGACACATACAAAACCAAACATGAATAACACATGTGCAAATAGCATGAATAAATATTACAATTGCATAATATGAAATAGGGGAAAAGTGTGATAACACCAGGAAGGGAGGAACCCCCTGAAATAGTAGTGTAGAACCTGACAGAACCAGAAATCAATCACATAGTGATCACAGTTTGTGAACAAGTAGTAAAGTCAATAGAGTGAGATACAGACTGTATGAAAATAGTATAGGGATTAAGAGTGAGGTCAACAACAAGTGAATAGGATCCTACCAGTACAGTGTCTCCACGGGTCCCCACCGCCGCTATCGCGATTCGCCACGTATAGCGTGGCTTTTTCAAAGCTGGTTCTGTCAGGTTCTACACTACTATTTCAGGGGGTTCCTCCCTTCCTGGTGTTATCACACTCTTTTCCCCTATTTCATATTATGCAATTGTAATATTTATTCATGCTATTTGCACATGTGTTATTCATGTTTGGTTTTGTATGTGTCACAATATTGATACACGGTCAGTGCCACGTTTATGCTATTTTGAGGTTCTTCAATATTAACACTAGCACTTTGTAATTCCTCCGGTTCTCATACATTGTGGGCTTATACATTGTCCCCCACCATATTTTAATGGTTTTTAATGTTTGTATTTTCAATAAAGGATGATATATTGCTTACTGATATAGCTGTTTTGGTGCGGTTTCTTTGAGGTCATTGCTTTTCGCTTTTGGTATAATTACTGTATTTTTGACCGTTCTGCACATTACAGACCCACCCCGTGTTTATACATATAGGGTGGCGTATTGATTGTAGGGGATGGTGCTCCCCGTATTGCTTTTTGCTTAATGTAAATAATGCACTGGCGAATTGATAAGGGGGGATCTGAGGGCAATCTGAGCGTGTGGGCGGGTGATTGGGTGCCCGCAAGGGGCAGATTAGGGTCTAATCTGATGGGTAACAGTGACAGGTGGTGATAGGGTGTGATTGATGGGTAATTAGTGGGTGTTTAGAGGAGAGAACAGATGTAAACAATGCACTTGGGAGGTGATCTGACGTCGGGTATGTGGGCGATCTGATGGTGTGGGTGATCAGATTGCCCGCAAGGGGCAGGTTAGGGACTGATTGATGGGTGGCAGTGACAGGGGGTGATTGACAGGTGATCAGTGGGTTATCATCAAAAAAGGAAAACCGTTGAATCAGGCACTGCAGTGTATACTGTTTTAATGGTGTTTTCAATTGTGAATAAAATCACCATTTGTATCAAAAATTGTGACATTCAAAAAGGTAGGTACAAAACATCATTATCTGTAGAAAAATTATCATGTGCAAACATCTTGTGCGTTCAAACAGTTGCAAGAGGAGGATGTCCTACCATATCAGAGGGTGGCGGTGGTGGGTGCAGGGCAAAAACTATAGCCTAACAGCCGTTTCACACGGCGGTGCTTCTTCCGAGGCTGATCCAGATGTGGATCAGCCTCGGAAGAAGCACCGCTGGGCGAAACGGCCGTTAGGCTATTGCTTTTGCCCTGCACCCACCACCGCCACCCTCTGATATGGTAGGACATCCTCCTCTTGCAACTGTTTGAACGCACAAGATGTTTGCACATGATAATTTTTCTACAGATAATGATGTTTTGTACCTACCTTTTTGAATGTCACAATTTTTGATACAAATGGTGATTTTATTCACAATTGAAAACACCATTAAAACCGTATACACTGCAGTTCCTGATTCAACTGTTTTCCTTTTTTGATGCTGATCCTATGTGGATGTTTCGCAATCTTAGTCATGAGCACGCAGTATCTATAATATCATCAAGGTGGCTTTTTAAAGTATCCGTCCATCCTCACTCCCAGTGACACGGCTACAGATCCCGTAGTGTCGGCAACCCTTTACTCTTTGACGTGATCAGTGGGTTATTACAGGGTTGATAGAAGCATACAGTACACAGGGGGGGGGGGAGTCTGGGGAGAATCTGAGGGGTGGGGGTGATCAGGAGGGAGCAGGGGGCAGTTTAGGGCATAGAAAAAGAAATGGCGTTGACAGATAGTGACAGGGAGTGATTGATGGGTGATTATGGGGGTGATTGGGTGCAAACAGTGGTTTGGGGGGTGGGCAAGGGGGTCTGAGGGGTGCTGTGGGCGATCAGAGGGAAGGGGGGGGAGATCAGTGTGCTTGGGTGCAGACTAGGGTGGCTGCAGCCTGCCCTGGTGGTCCCTCAGGAGGCAGCCTGTATAATAGGCTTTATATACATTACAAATCCTATTATACGCATTGTCAGCGGCGATCGTGCAGCTAATAACCCACCGGCGCTTCCGAATGGCCGGCGAGCTACAGTGCGAGGGGGCGGAGACTGTCGCCGGCGGCTGATCGCGTCACGAATGACGCGATCGTTGCATAACCACGCCCGCCGCCGCCCCCGCCGATGGGCGTATTGCGGTCATTTAAGCCCAGCCTTTGCCGCCGCCCATCGGCTGGGGGCGGTCCTGAAGTGGTTAAAAAAAAGCTAAGTTTTTAAGGTAACTATTTGTTGTTGTTTTTTTTGTTTATAAGTGTTTGGGGTTCTTTTTTTTGGGGGGGGGGGACTTTTGGGGAGGAGTTAAAAATAGTTAATAATGTGTAATTTTACTTTTTGCCCACTAGATGTCCTCTTAAACTTTATTCCTGTGTACTGTAAACAGATTACTGTGTACTGCTCAGTACACAGGAAGTGATATGTATGTGCCAAAGTTGGTGGAAAAAATACTGTCAAAATGATTCTGAGTATTTTCTTGCTTGCTGGTGGCTTAAAATGCATTTTATTTGTAAGATGTGAAAATGTCATAAGATGAAAAAAAGCCGAATGGGCTTTATTCACAAATGTCAGAAAAGTGTACATTGGTACACAGCACATATACATTTTACAGCATGTAACCAAAAGTGCATATGCCGGTATGTAGTTTGTCATTAGTGTTATACAAACAATACGTATATTGCTTGTATCTCTTGCTATACAAGCAATGCATGTGCTTGTGTGTATAATGCAAGTTACATAAACTACATAAAGTGTCACATAGTTCGTGTAATGCGTGTTTATATAGTTTGCTCGAGTACATATTACCAAACTTTTATAAATTTTGCCCAATGTAAGATCTTTTGCTTACTTATTTTTTCTCTTGATCTGCTATTCTCTTCCATCTGATGTATAATCTTTACCTCACCTTTGTAGTTTATGTTACGGGGGAATCCCTTTATAGTAAACTCCAGGGGACCAGGAAAGGTATTCTACTATATCAGAAGTCTACTATCTCAGAATTGGTCATACATTGTATATTTATGCAGACTTATTAGCTGGGACCTGAGGACTGAGTTTACTATATCCAGAGGTTTTAATATATAAGCGTTCACTGTAACAAGATTCTACTGTATTCTTTTTTTTACTTAGGTCATTAATACTTCCTTTTTAACAATCAAAAACATCTATGACTACTATTCAAAAAGCTTTATCGGACTCTTAAGCCATTTCAGAATCCTGCTTGTGTCTTTTACTACTTTCTTATCCAAACTAACTGATTAACAAGCTCACTTCAACTCTTTTAACCACCTTTTTTTGCTAGCTAGCTGTTTGATCAACATGAATATGGTTTCCACTTTAATTAGTTGTCTGAAACTGTGAAACTGCCCTCACTAACTAGTCCATTACCATCCTAACTGTGAAATCTACAAACTATTATTCCATCCTCTCTACCTGGATTTACAGACATAGTTGGCCTGTTCAGACTATGCGCGTTCCTAGCCGTTTTCAGGGAACAGGTACCAAAAACGCATATAAACGGCTCCTAATGCTTTTGAATAAGCTAGTTCACATGTATGCGTATGAGACGCATACGTTTCTTATCCGCATTGCTGCATGCAGTTCTGTGCGTCACTCATAGAAACGGACGCAATGAAAGTCTATGGACGCATATCAAAAATGCGTACTATTGCGTTTTTAGCGTACGTTTCCATCTGCGGTTCCCATAATTCTTTTTTTTCCCCTGGGTCACGTGTGTGTGCAAAACGCAATAGAAAACGCATTCGAACGCAAGAACGCATGCGTTTTCAACTTGCGTTTCTTTGATTTTATACGCGTTCTTCATACGCTGACAGTCTGAACAGGCCCTAATGATTACATTCTACTTCTTTATATGCAAGCATCCAAGGTACAGTGCTTCCATGGTTTTCTTCCTCTTGCTGGAAGAAAATTATGCATCATTTACTCCCACATCATCTACTCCCTTCACCCCCTCAATGCTGAAGTACTGCATCATGTCTTCTTCATATCCATCCCCTCTAATAATGAGCATAATGCAAGTTTAACATCAATTTCCATCTTTTTAGGGTTCCAATAGCCAAGAATGATTTAAAGACCATGGACCTCTCTGTTTTGTTGGGTGGCACAGCTCACTCCATTACTGTGACCACACAGAAGAATCACTTCTCTGTAAGTATTGTTTAACCTGCTGAACAATTTTTTTAAAGTAAATGAAATGTGAATTGATTATTGTTTGAAATTGCTATACCTTCATTAAAGATATAGTTCACACTTAGTCAGTGTCAGTGAAAATGAATGACTATGTCTTTACTCACATCATCATTTTATTTGGTTGAGCCATACAAGAATGACCTTTGGAAATACAGTTACATAACCCTTAAAGAGGTTCTGTGGAGTCCTGCAATAAACAAAAACAGACACTTACCTGGGGCTTCTATCAGCCCCCTGTAGTTGTCATGTTCCACGCCGTCCTCCTCCAATTACTCGTTCCCCCCCGCCGGTCCCGGTCTAATTACGTGTTACGCGGCTGCGCGCACCCGCTCGCATCTCCGTGAGCTTACTGCACAGGTGCAGTACAAGAAAACCTGACACTGCACCTGCGCAGTAAGCTCCCAGAGAAGCGAGCGGCAGCGCACATTATTTATCTTGTTAGACGAATAATTGACTGGTGCCAGCGGCGGGGAACGGGTGATTGGAGGAGGACGGCATGGGACATAACAACTACAGGGGACTGATGGAAGCCCCAGGTGTCTGTTTTTGTTTATTGCAGGACTCCACAGAACCCCTTTAAGGCCGGTAACCACTGGAAGATGGACCAGGGAACCCTCAGTGGCAAATAACATTTGTAAAGCACTTTTCTCCCGTAGGGCTCAAAGTGCATAAGCAGGGCTCAGATCAGTAACTGGTTGATTTGTAAATTGTGGCACAGAGGAAGAACTCTAGTCTTAAAATACCAGGCTAAACAGGTGTCAATGACACACAACGGGCACAAAGGAGAGTTTAAACATTCGTGGCACTTTGTGCGTGAGTTGTCATGCAAAAACATGACAAAACAATCGCTTGTCACGCAAAAAGTCACCAGTCGTAGGAAAAATTGCTCTAAAAATTGCAACATTGGTACGTACAAGCAATTCTGGAAGACTGGTGCACTCAATAGTGCATTACCAGGGACAAGCTTTAATCGCAATAAACATATGTACTTACAAGAATGTGGTTAAAATGTCGCATAACAGCGGTACAGCCAACCGCTCGCACTCCAAGTAGTTGAGGGCAACGCACTGTGGCCAGCAGCGTGGACTCCGGTGATCGGGAGAGCCTTCTCGCTAGTGGGTGGGCTGGCTTCGCATCGGCGTGCGGTTGACGTCATTACGCGTTTCGGCGCTCTTCGCCTTCGTCAGATCCTTTGGTACATAGCTGAACAAATCTCTCTCCTCAGCAAGGAGTGCACCACCCATCCCCCCTCGGCTGGTGAGAGATTAACGGTTTGTGGTCAGCAGTGGAGCTCAGATACATGATCTATCACCAAAGTGATAACCGATAAAACAACAAGTCTTGTAATTTAACCACTTCCAGACCAGGCTAATTGAGATCTACACCCTGTTTAAGACCTGTTATCCCTGCCAGGGCGTAGATTTCAATTACCGTGCCGTACCGTACACACACCCATTGCTACCGCTAATCTCCCAGCACTGCAGCCCACTAGCTATGACAGCAAAGCTCCATGAGCCAGTCAGGAGTCGATTTTGTTGTCTACTGACCCTGTGATTACTGTGAGCCAATCTTAATGCTTCAGACCATAGATGAAATTTGAGTTTCATCCCACTTTAACACAGATCAGATAGCAGCTAAAGAACATCTGTGATGGAGAATTCTCTCACTACCCATTAGTAAATATTGCTGCTCCATCCCTGACTATTGAATCTTCTGTAGAATCAATGCAGCAGTTGATCCACATTAAAAAGAGACACTGAAGAAAATGATTACTCATAACTGCCAAGCACTTGTTATTGTATTACCTATGTAAAATTACTGTATTTGACATACTTTGTCAGACGTTCTCTTGATACCAAAACAGTACATACTTTGAAACATTATTTTTAGGTTTCTTTATTATACCCTCCTCCCGCCATGTATTTAATAAGCATCCTTACATAAGTTTTACTGTATTTTTGTGACTGTACCCCCTTATATATGAGTATGTCCCCACCCTCTTCCCACTCTTGCCCCCCCCCCCCAACCAACATACCAAGACCATTTTAGTAAGTTGAAGATCAACCTCAAATTGGCCTTACACTATGGGAGGAACATTTAGACAATGATCATAGTTGTGAGCTCCTCTGAAAAAGACATCTAGTGTCATAACTATGTACTCTGTAAAATTCTTCAGAAAATGAATGCAGTATATAAATACATAGTAATAATGCATGGGTTCTTTCTGGGAGAAAATGCTTATCATATGACACGATGTGTAAAAGAAAAACATGTGAACAGAAAATACACACTAGAAGCCAAGGAGTGTGCTGCAGACAGCGGGAGTGTTGTACCCGCCAGCCACGCGATACTGGGGACCAGAATAGGTGGAAAGCCCCTCTGAGGAGGCCCATAAGCACAAGGGCGGAACGGCTGTAAGGGTAGCTGACCTGGAACACCCCCAGCATGACTCGCTTCCACCTTGATCCATAATTTGCCACCACAATATGGTCACACAAGTATGCCTGCACTGCTGTACTCTGTCGCTCCTCACATGCTTCTTTGCTTTGCTTTTTTTGCATAGTTTCATGTTGCAATGTTGGGAACTGTATTGAAAATTTGTCACAGCTTGCTAACCGCATAGACGTGATTGGTGCAAGGTTACCAATAAAGTGGTGTCATTTTTTATCTATGAGAGCCTGCCAGCCTTTCTCTTTTTTTTGTAGAAAATGCTGTTTGTATCAGCATTTCAAAGTAGGTTATAATCAAGAGAATTTGTTTTTCTACACAGGGGCTAGCAATTCTGCAAAATACTTCTCCACACCTTCAATATCATTCTCCAGTGCAATAGTTCCAATATGCATAAGGAAGAGATTAATGAAACAATCTAAGTGCAGCTTCCTCAATTAAAAATGCCTTTAATATCTCTTTCTTGCATACAAAGTCACCAAAGTGCCTTGTGCAAATACATATCCATAAGTAAGCTACAGTTAACTCACATTGAGGGTCCATGCAACAAGGACCTCTCAAGTTAAAACCAGTGTTGTGTGTATAATAAGCAGCGGCATCTCCTCCTCACCCTACTGGTTTCGTATTTGCTTGATCAGGGGCACCGCCTTGTTGCACAGACCCTCAATGTAAGTTAATTGTTTCTTACTTTTTTAATTGAGGAAGCCGCACATTGGGACTATTGCATTAAAGGATATGATTATATTGACGGCGCAGAGAAGCCTTTTAGAGAATTGCTATCCTCTTTGTAGAAAAAAAAATGCTGTCAGACCTTGTTGTTTGGGTCACCCGAATTGCGTTAAGCATAGCCACATCTCAGGTGGTGGGCACTCGTGATGTGCTGAAGCACTAGTAGTGAAAATCCGCTTGTCTTATCCTAAAGAACCGTGCACTGAATCTTGGAATTAAATAGCGAACTGTTGTTAATGGATACCAGAGCTGGAATGTATATTAATAATGGCTGGGGAACAGGCATGTATCGGAGGCAGTCCTCATGCCCACTGCTCCCCCCATTCTACTCGGTCTCCCTCCTTAGTGCCGTAATACATCCCGGCAGCTCAGTCCAGGTTGCTGGAGTAGTGTGCAGGCGTGCGGCCCGGAGCACACTGCTTGTGCGCATGACTGCACGATGAAGTCATCGTGCCATTGTGAGCATGCACAGAGTGCTCCTGGCTGCATTGGATGGTTGATCGGCTGCCAAGCCGCCTAATGTATGGCCACCATAAGGGGGATCTACAGGTATATCTTGGGGTTTTTTTGGCCACCAATTAGGCTATCTTTGGGTGGTACATTTTGCTAAAATTTATTTTATTCTAAATTCATTTTAACAGAAATATTAAGAAAAAAAATTGAAAAAATTCATCATTTCTCAGTTTTCAGCCATTATAGCTTTAAAATAATACATGTTACCATAACCCACATATTTTGTTTGCCCATTTTATTTGAATATAAAGGTATTTTTTTCAGTTTTGCATCTGTCACTAATTACAAGCCCTTATTTGTAAACAGAAATAACCCTCA